>NC_137266.1:48332450-48612450 GCF_053477335.1 Acartia tonsa
GAAGGTAAGTAATCGCTCCATGATCTACAAAAAAAATCTACAATCCTTTACTCATGATATTGAAAAATTAGCTATACTTTTTTTTATCAGAGGCATGGGGAAATTGGGGCAATACAGGAAAAGAACTAAAATGGTTCTTTGGTTATTCTGATATAGGGTAATTACAGTAAAGCTTTATCCTAGGGTAATCTAGGGTATTGATGTGATAATCCAATATTATTATTTCAGAAACTACACAAATGTGTGTGTCTACTCATGAACCCTTTTTATGTATCATATGTTTTAGTAGGTTTCAGGGATCTAAAGGGAAATGACAATGGTCGACAAATTAATGTACATCCCCAATAATAATGCACATAATAACCCCTTCTGTAGATTACAATTAGTGGTTGAAACGTTTGGACACTAAACTTAATAAACATAAAATTCATCAAAAGTCTTCATAGTTGTTAAGCCAACGAATAGGACAACGTTATTATAAAACTTTTGGGACTAGTGTAATAAACAACCCAATGTAAACTAAACCAATGTGTGTGTGTGAGTGTGTGTCTACTTATGAACACTTTTTATGTATCATATGTTTTAGTAGGTTTCAGGGATCTTAAGGGATATGACAATGGTCGATAAGTTGATGTATATCCCTGATAATGATACACAAAATGACTCCTTCTGTAGATTAAAATTAGTGGTTGAAACGTTTGGACACTAAACTTAATAAACTTAAAATTCATTAAAAGTCTCCAAAGTTGTTAAGCCAACAAATAAGACAACGTTTTTAAAAAACTGTTGGGACTAGTGTAATAAACAACCCAATGTAAACTAAACCAATGTGTGTGTGTGAGTGTGTGTCTACTTATGAACACTTTTTATGTATCATATGTTTTAGTAGGTTTCAAGGATCTAAAGGGAAATGACAATGGTCGATAAATTAATGTACATCCCCAATAGTAATGCACATAATAACCCCTTCTGTAGATTACAATTAGTGGTTGAAACGTTTGAACACTAAACATAATACACCAACTAATTAAAATTCACCAAAAATCCTCAAAATCGTTTAGCCAAGGAAAAAAAACTTTGTGGACTAGTGAAATAATAAGCCCATTGTCCCCTCTCTCTCTGAGTAGATTTACTTTGGACCAATCACTTTCTAGGTTTATCAAAGGAAATATCTATTCATGCTATATCCTTATAATAAAGTAATATGATCTCTGTCTGTCTGTGTGTGTACCAAAGTATATCGCTGACCACTGAACCGATATGGTTCTCCTTTACAATGTAACTTCTTATAGATCCTAGGAATGACTATGATTATTTTTGGAGGTTGTACCACTATCCTCCCAAGAGATATCGCCCCTATACAAAAAATTGACTTTTTAACTTTAAAAAAAATACTATTAAAGTTGGGGTGTCGACTTCCCTCCCCTCCTGCCCTAAAGAGCCCATACAGACCTGCAGAGGAGTAGCCACTAGTATATTCAAATACTGTTCATACTGTTCATTAAGATATATAAGTTGGAAAGAATTTAAATGTTTGAGAGAGATTTGAAATCTGCATCAAATTTTAAGGATTTTTTTTATAAAATTTGTTTTTTGTATAATTCTTTATCTAAAAGCGGAAATACAATTTAAGTTAATTAATTTTGACATCTGTGATTGGTGGATAGAAAACTATCTGCGCTCTGATTGGAGAAGCTTAAGTGTCGTACATCATTCAACCAATTAGAGCGCAGGTAGTTTCCAATCCACCTATCCTATTGGTCAAAATTAATTAACTTAAATTGTATTTCTGCTTTTAGATAAAGAATTATACAAAAAAAACCAAATTTTATAAAAAATCCTTAAAATTTTATGCAGATTTCAAATCTCCCTCTAACATTAAAATTCCTTCCAACTTATATATCTTACTGTTCATATTAAATTAATCCTTTTACTAAATGTTTCTGAAGGTTTTTCATGTTATTACTATATAACACTTTTATTTTCTTATTTTCATTTTAAATGTCATTAATTTTCTTCTGTGTATAGAAGTAATTATTTTTTTGTCTGTATCGAAGAACCAAATAAAAAAAGTCGCACAGTATTTTCATATGGACAATCACTAAAGTTCTCTTTCTCAATGATTTCTAAAGTGCTATTATGTTATCATAACATAAGATTCTCAAGGTTACTCTGTCTGGTAATTAACTGTGACCATGCATTATAATAAAGCTTAATTTTTCTGTGTAACATATTTACCCCATTTATACATTATAGTATTCTTTTCCTGCTATGTACACAAAAAAGTCTCATGGTTTTTTTTCATCAGAATAATAACTTGATACATTAATAATATTTAGTGAAGACATTTAATTTAAAAAAATTTAAACTCATAATGTTTTGTGAGCCTTACTACAGAAATACCATTTATAGCAAAAGGATTCATTTTAGGGCAACTTTCTGTATTTTTATTTGAAAAACAAAAGTAAGATATAGAACAGATGTTCAGTTGTCACTTAAAAACAAAAAAAAACATCGAATATACTATCATTGAAAGAAAATCACGAATTATTTGTTTTTCTGTTTTTTGAAGACCGACAGACCGACGGACAAAATAAAATACTTACTAGATGCTTACACAAAATATACACAATAGCTATCTTCTTAAATAGCACATTTCCCCATAGCGTTACGGACTATATCAGACTGACGGACAGACAAAGTGAATTATATAGTAGCTGCTCTACATGTACATAAAGTCCACGTTATGTGACCATATGATATGTTTAGTGTGTATTAATGGTAAATCAGCTTATTTATAGGATACATTCACTATATATTAGTATTAACAGTATTGCTAATAATAGTTTACAAATACACAATACTTTTACAGCTATC
Source organism: Acartia tonsa (assembly GCF_053477335.1). Classification (NCBI taxonomy): domain Eukaryota; kingdom Metazoa; phylum Arthropoda; class Copepoda; order Calanoida; family Acartiidae; genus Acartia; species Acartia tonsa. Next base: position 48,335,328 of record NC_137266.1, read on the forward strand.
AGTCTATTTTCTTAAATTTCATATGTCTTTTATGCGCAGAATCATAAAGTTATATAGCAATATTGGTTGCATATGCTATGTTGAATAGGTTGAAATTAATAGGTTTTTATATAAGATGCATGGAATAAGAAATTCACAAAATAGAGTTCTGCTTAGAATCAAAGATTAACAGGTATTCATATGTGCAGAGGTCTACATAAATTACTGGAAATTCCGTAGAATATAATATACTACTTCTTTAGAGCCATACTGTTAGCATATGATATGTTGGTTAGTGAGAGATTAACATGTATTCACATAAGATGTACATGTCACATTGATTGATATTACAAGTGCCAGAATAAATAGACAACCAGCCTAGATAAAGCATATACTATTTTTATCAAGTTTTGCAAGTAAGAATTATACTCTGTCCTTTATTAAACTATTAATATAAAGAGAGTATAAGAATAATCTAGAAGTAAAAAATAAAGCTAAAGTTATATAATTTGTACTTTATAATATGAATCTTTCAACATTTTCCTATTATATAATTTTATCAGACTTTTGCTAACACTTTTATAGTGGTGTTTTATGATTTTTTCACAATTAGGTATTTCTAAATACAATCTTAATTGTAAGAAGATTCGCGAAGCAGCGTAAAGTGCCCCCTAAAAATGACGTCATACAGAACAAAGTACCAATGATGGGCCAGTATAAATTGTAATTGACTAATGGTAAAATTTTTACTGGCCTCTCATTGGTCACTTGTATTGTATGATGTTATTTTGGGGGCACTTTACTCTATTTTAAGAGGCGCTGTTCTAATAATTCAGATGAAATCATGAAGTTTACTAAATGATCTTTTGTACTCTATTAAAGCACACATATTCTTGTATGTTGTAAAATTAAAAATATGATAAACACCTCAAGAACATTTAAAACCAATTTAAGCGTCCCTTGTAATGAGCACGGCGATAAATTTATAATATATTTTTTTACCTTTTTTTACTATAAATTGTCACCCATCTGATATAGACGAAGAAGGAACAATAATATGGACTCGAAACCATAATCTTCTTGACTTAGAGAATATATTCATTTATGAGAGCATTAAAATCAAGCGGCCATGATTGGACACCTTTTATATTTGCATTGTGGCGGGTGGAACTCCCAAGAGACCAATGTACAAAATCATTCAAAATCTGTGGGGACAGGGAAATAAAATGGACATAAGGACAGCTAATACGAGTCTTGAAAAAGGTATTTAGTATATGTAAATATTTAACTTTTTTTGGATGGCCTCTTTTGAGTCATGTTACTAAACAAGGATGATATAATCCATAACAGCGAAGCACTGAAACGGTGGGACCAACAAACATTAACACTTTTATAGTGTCAGAACTGAATAATCAGAATATAAATGTATAAGAGTCAAAGCAAAATTGTAAGTAAATTTGTTTAAAAAACTGCTTGATAGAGGATAATATTTATGGACATACTTACATTTTTAGGACTTGATTATAGAGTTGCTTCGCTTATAATACTGTACTTTGTTGTCCCAGGAATCAGTATACCAAAAATCAGACTAATCGGATAATAAGGTCACATACAAATTTGTTGTTAAAAATGTAAAAAAATCAACATGTTTAAAATGGACGTACGGACATTCTGGTAATGATTATAGAGTTGCTACGCTTTCTAACACGTACCTAACTTTTACAGGAATCACCATGCAAAGTTTGAAATCGATAGGACAATTCTAACATGCCTAAATTAACGAAAAAAGCTATCTGTCTCGGACGGACGTACATACGGACGGACCGACCTAATTATAGAAAAGCTTCGCTTTTAATAATTGTAGTAAAGCTTCCCTTTTAAAAATTCAAGATTCAAGTAAGGAAATGAAAGTAGCAAAGCCCAAAAATTGTGGATGGACAAACATATTAAGTAAGTTATAGAGCAGATATTTATTAAAATAAAAAAAAATATATATAAATAAAGAAAAAAATATTAAACATTTTGGCATAAAATATGTATTGGTCTTTTGTTAGCAGGTCCGACTGACTGGCGAACCAAGTAAAAAATAAACTGTATGTATATCAGTATTCAGTATTCAGGGTATCTTCAAGATAAATTTCTGCCATCTATCTTGAATAGTAGCTGAGAAAATCACGTTTCTTCCATCGGTTTTTTTGTACAGAAATATATACTAAGTTTTCAAATTATAGAGTAGCCTCGCTACGGAAATGAAGGAGGGTATATGCATTAAGCAGACATTGCAGGCATTATTTACATATTTCTTCATCCGAAGTAATAAAAAGAAAATCAAACCAAATAACACATAAAGTCAGGTTCAAGGTAATTTAGATTTTTTTTTATTAATAAAATTTTTTCATTCATCAAAATATTCATTTTTAAATAGCTTATAAACTGCAAATTAATTTTTGACATCTTCCTCAAAGTGCTTTGTAGAGCAAACAAAACCCCCTTATTTTTAAAATAAGTGGGGAGAGGGAGGTGGTTATTTTTTTCTTTGTTTTTTTTATTGTTTTATGTAAGATTAGGTTAGGTTATATATGGAAGAGTGTAGCCCCACAGGGTTATGGCATTGCAAAGGTAATGGGGTTAGGCAAAGGAAAATACTACCTAGTTCCTGATTTCAATCTATTGAGAAATAAGTGTGTAGGGATGGTGGGGGATTATATTGATCGTCAAGCACTTTGGGAGATTTCACTAATATTATTTGTCCTAGGATATTGACAGGAAATTATTTACAATTTTGGAAGTACAGTACTTGGAATACTTTGAAGTTACTAACTACACACAACTAAGGTTTGGTCTGCTGGCAAAATCATAATTTATATTGAAGAAATTATAAGTTGTTCGTATTTTGTTTGTGATATGCATTTGAAATCTTTGGATATAATAAGCCTAGAGTAAAGAGTTAGATGGCTGTTAGATGTTACTCAACCTAATTGCCTGGGTAGTTTGACAGAAAAATTTAAACTGCTCCCCTCAGTTACCCTGGGTAATTAAGCTAGAAATTAAAAGCGTCTTGGACAGCACCCTCACCTGTAAGGACGTCCAAGATTTTTTTATGAGTGGGGTAAAATTAAGAGTATCAAAGTTTTGAGGGGTTAATCTCAGAGAGTAAGGGAGGGGACAATGGATCGAATATTCAATTTTTAGGAGTCTCAGACTTTGGGGACTGGCTTAAAGGGAATGTGCAAGAATTTAGCAGTTTCTGACTGAGTTTGGGGACTTGCGCATGAAATGCCGCTACTCGTTATTTATGTTTTGAATATTGCAGACGGGGAGAAGGGATAAGGGAAGTGGGGGGCAAGGGAAATAAACACTTGTTGTGTTAGTTTGGAATGTAGCAGACGGGGAGAAGGGAGAAGGGAGGTGGGGGCAAGGGGCAAAGGGCAAGGGAAATAAACAGAATAAAAAGGGGCAGTCAATGTCATATTCTTGCTAGCAGCTGGCCGGGTCCAATAATCTTTTAATATAAAAATCACACCAAAAAACCTCAATATATTTCATCAAAAACAAGTTGTGATCTCACTTTACATGACGCTATGGAAATCTATTATTCAATTAACAATCCCTTTATAATTTCCTACAAATTTATTGGATTAAACTGGATTTCAGGCCCTTTCTTTGATAACTCTTATATTGAATTAATTGCCCATTGTCCCCTCCCTTACTCCCTGGGTTAATCTAATGTAATTAAAAAAATATGAGAGGGGTAATATGAGGGGTTTAAACGAGGGGGGGGGGGCACCGTACCCCCCTACCCCTCAGACGCTTATGCTTATAAGATCTACTCTACAAATACTATGTCTGTATATATGGGGAAAAATCAATTTATATCACTTAAATAATAGATATTAATCTGTATAAATAATTTTTACACAAGTCAGGCAGAAAATCTACAAAAATCTATTTATGTATTAAAATTTTGAAGTACAAAAATGTCAAGATTTATTTTTCCTTAAAAGAAAATGAAAAAAAAGAAGAAAAATGTTATTCTTTGGTTTGTCGGAAAGGAAATACAGGAATTTATGAATTAGTAAAGGAGTAGTCATAAAATGCCTACCATACAACTGTAATTCTAATACTTCTAGTTGATGAGCTTCGCTTTTATGAATGTTGTTATTCTTGTTTTCTTAATGCTTATGCATTGTAGAAACCCAGTTAGATCTTTACAAGATGAATTATATCAGTGAAAAACTGTGTTTTAATGCTAAGTCTATATAGGTTGATTATGTAAATTTTAATTTGATACAAAATGCCTGCAGCACACTAATTCTCTACCCTTATTTTTGGAATATATCGTTGGTTTGTTTATTATAGGGTAGGTTAGGTTATGTTTGGTAATGGGTAGTCATGCAGGGTTACAGCATTGCAAAAAAATGTTCCGCAGTGGTTAGGGAAAAAAATACCCTCCCCCACTTATTGTCAATTTATTTAAAGAATTAGAAACTCCCTCGCTTTCAGTGCTTAACACGTACTTTGAAGGAAGGCACTTTTTTTAAAGTTAAACCTTTTCCGCTGGACCCTCTAACCCTGTGGGACGTTGAAATACTAAAGTAATTCAATAAACAAACCACAAATGTAAAAAACAAATATTATAAAATAGCCAGGGATAGGAATTCCACAAAATAATTTCATAAAAATTGTTAAAACGCATGAAATGATAATTAAGGTGCTATTTTAAATTACATCATTTATTTATAATGTTTAGAATGCTTATGCCCAAAGATATAGAATTAAAGTCTTAAAAAATAGAGGAACCGAGAGCTATGGAATATTTGAATATTAGCCAATAGCGACGGAAATATTAACACAGCAAAGTTGCTACAAAAGAGCAGAAAGCTATTTCCTAACAGACGAAAAGGGTCCCAAATTTTTGGCCCATGTAGTATCTTGGCCGTACAATTAATTAATACATTTGTTATCGATTAACCATATTTTGAATAGATTGTTATCAATGTTTGTGGGTTTGCATTTTTAAAAGCGAAGCTTTTCAATATTTAGGGTCGGTCCGTCCGTACGTCCGTAACGGATAGCTTTTCCCTTAATTTAGGCATGTTAGAATTGTCCTATCGATTTCAAATTTTGCATGATAATTCCTTTAGTAGTAAGGTACGATTTAGAAGGCGTAGCAACTCTATAATCATTACCAAAATGTCCGTGCGTCCATTTTAAACATGTTGATTTTTAAAATTTTTTAACAACAAATTTTTATGTGATCTTATCATCGGATTAATCTGATTTTTGGTATATTGATTCCTGGGACAACAAAGTATAATGTAATAAGAGATGCAACTCTATGTCCGTTTGTCCTACCGTTTCAGTGCTTCGCTTTTAAGGATGTTGTCATCCTTGTTCAAAATAATCTACTTCCCTTTCCTTAAACTATCCACAACTTAATTTCTATTCTTTATTTTCCCATTTTTTTCTTAAAAGATTTTTTTTGTATTTTTACCATCAATAAATTTTGTTGAAGTTTGATTGGTTATTCATATCTTTCATTTAATATGTTACCTTTCCTGTAACGACCAAAATTCTAGCGCAAACAGTTTTTAAAAATCATTAATAATAGTTGCTAATAAGTAGCCCAAGTCCAGTCCGACTGCTGTAAATTCATATGCTTAAAATTATTTGAGCATCTACACAAAATCTATTTGCCTGTCTTTAACAGCATGTACTATTTATATAATCTATGTACTACTAAAATTAAATAATTGAAATCCCTTGGTTAATACAAAAGAAATTTTATATCTATTTTTTTTCTTTATTTAAAGCGAAGCTTTTCTATAATTAGGGTCGGTCCGTCCGTCCGTACGTAACGGATAGCTTTTTTAAGTATGTCCATAAACATTATCCTGTATAAAGCAGTTTTTCAACAAATTTACTTACAATTTTGATTCGACTCTTATACATTATATTCTGATTATTCAGTTCTGACACTATATAAGTGTCCATGTCCGTTTGTTTCACCGTTTCAGTGCTTCGCTTTTATGGATGTTGTCATCCTTGTTAAATTAATATTCATTAGTTTATCAAATAAAGGTGTGAGGGAGAAAAAAGTGAGAACATTTTAGAAAACAATTGGAAACTTAAGCAAATATTTTTATATTTGTTGCTAAACTTATTTTAAGGGATCTATAGGGATAAGACAATGGCCGATAAACTGATGTTTATCCCCAATGTTAAAAAACAAAATAGCCTTTTCTGTAGATTATATTTATTGGTTCAAACGTTTGTACACTCAACTTAATAAAATAACCAATCAAAATTCATTAAAAGTCACCAAAGTTGTTAAGAAAACGAATGGAAAAACGTTGATATAAGACTTTGGGGACTAGTGTAATAAACAGCCAATTTTCTCCTCTCTCTATGATTTATTTCGCTTTTTTACCATATCAAATAAGCACCGAAGAAAATAGTGATGTCCAAGTCAATACAGGACCCTGAAAAGCAAAGTTAAACAACAACAATATGCGTTAATTTATTTGTGTGTGTTTGCGTGTATGTTGTGTGTGTATACAAAAAGGCCCGACAATTCTCCGTCAGACCTCCGTTGGGTTCTATCTCTCTTGTTCTCTCTTTCCCTCACTCATTCTCTTTCTCTCTCCCTCTCCCTCTCTCTCTCTGACTCTCTCTCTCTCTCTCTGACTCTCTCTCTCTCTCTGCATCTCTCTCTTTATCTTTCTCTATCAATCTCTCTCTTTCTCCGTTATATTATCAGTTCGTATTAGAACCCAAACTACCGAACAGTTTCTGAATGTGAAAATCAGATGAAACTATTAAGTGTTATATTGTAAAAGTGAATTTTATTAGATATATAATTTTTTTTATTAAATCATTAACTATTTTTGTTTATTAGACGTTAAAAAAGGATAACAAATTTCAACAGAACATTATGTGAAAAGCAATCTAATAAAACTCAACATATTAATAGCATAAAGTAGCATAAAGACACACAAACTTATAAAGAAAAGGATAAAATTGGTCCCTAAAAAATATTCTATTGGAATGATTTAATAAACTTTGATTTTTACAGTCAAAAATCTTAAATTATGAAGACATATATATTTGGGAGTTATACTTATCAGATATTATTACTTATTTATACATTACTAGCGGCTACGCCCCTAGAGGCCTCTAGGGGCACCTGCGGAGGGGGGAGTCGAAAAAAAAATTGCCCCCCCCCCTAATTTTTAATTTTAGTTAAAAAAAATAAAAATAAAAATTTTGGGGGGTATTTTTCATTTTTTTTTGTGGGGGGGTTGGGGGTGTCCCACCCCCCAAGAAAATAGTTATAAACCTTCCCGGGACCTATGAGAAGCTACCCTGTTAAGGAGAACCCGATCGATTCAGCGGTTAGCGAGATCCTTTGGTACAAACAAACACACAGACACACAGACAGACACACAAACATCCTGTTACTTTAGTATAAGGATACAGTCAAGTTAGATATAAGTTATGCCATTAATAGTCTTAAAAACTTTGGGTAATTTAATTTTAAGTCTTGGTTAATTGGTTCAAACTTAATTGTCAATAATTTTTAAATTTTTCAATTGTAAAGTTTTAAAATGATTTTTTTTTGGCGCCTTAACTTTTTTCTATGGGCAATTTTTCTTGGGAGGGTGGTGGTAAAATCCCGCAAAATAGTTAAAAAAAAACTTCCCTGGACCTATAAGAAGCTTCACTGTAAAGTAGGACAATATCAGTTCAGTGGTTAGCGATATTCTTCGTTAGAGACAAAAAAAAGCTTACTATTTTATATAATAGGATGATAGATTGTCAAATTGTATTTAAAAAGGAACAAAAGCGGGTATCTAAAGGGATAAGACAATGGCTGATAAATTGATGTACTTCCCCATTGATGATACACAAAATTATCCTTTATTAGATTACAATTAGTGGTTGAAACGTTTTGTCACTCAACTTAATGAACCAACTAATCAAAATTCAATAAAAGTCCCCAAACTGTTAAGCCAACGTATGAGCAAACATTATTAAAAAAAACTTTGGAGACTTCAGACTAGTGTAATAAGCAGTCCAATGTCCCCTCCCTCACTGAACAAAAGTTTATTATTAGATTTAGTAGCAATGCTACTCTATAATTCATTTTGTCTGTACATTGGGGAAATGTTATTTTATAAGCTGCTTTTTCAGATAGATTACTCATTTTTGGTTTCAGATACTTCTTAACAAAGAGCACCCATATTGTGTACCATAAACAAGGAAAATAACATCCATAAAGCGAAGCTCTGAATTGGAAGGACAAACTCTTGTAGAGTGTCAGAACTTAATAAGCAGAATATTAATTCAGAAGTTTAAACAAAATAGTAAATAAATTTGTTGCAAAATGCTTAAATAAATTATAGTGTTTAAGGAAATACTGACATTTTTAGGACTTGAGATGCTTTTCTTATAGCATTGTACCTTGTTGTAATAGGAATCAATATACCAAAAATCAGATAAATAGGTTAACTTTAACATACAATTTTTTGTCAAAAAGTTAAAACTCCAGCATGTTTTGAATAGACGTACGGATATTCTAGTAATGATTATAGAGTTGCTGCGCTTTTGAAGTTGTACCTAACTGTTATAGAAGATTTGAATTGGACGGACCAACCTTAATTAAAGAAAAGCTTAGCTTTTAAAAGACATATCATATTTTGAGATGTAAAGAATTCAAGATTCTTAGAAACCAGGATTCTACATATCAATTTTCTTCGTTTCTTCCTTTTTTCCCACTTCCCTTTAACAAGTTCTACGCAAACATTACGCCACAAAAATATCCAAGATTTCAGCAATTTCAAATAAAATTTCTCTCCCCCCTTTTGTTATAACCATCTGTTCTATAACCTATTCTATCCGTTTGTTAAAAATTTATTTTTGGACTTGTTTTCAAGCTGCATCAGACAAAACAAAAAATAGCAAAAGATTTTCTCTTATGTAAATTTCTTTTATGCTCTTCTTACACGTAGCGTTGACAATGGTGCTACTAAATAACTAAATAACCATGTAGTATATCCAGAGAGAGGACATTGGGCTGTTTATTACACTAGTCCCCATAGTTTTATAATAACGTTTTTTATCCTTTCGCTTGACATTTTTGGGGACTTTTTTTTATTAAATTTTGATTGATTTGTGAACCTAGTAAAAGTGTCTGACTCAGATTTTGACATAAAAAAAATTAGCAAATGAGAGGCCAGTATACACTAATTGACCATTGCATGGTAAAATTTATAGTGGCCTCTCATTGGCTAATTTTTTTTTACCTCATAATTAGAGTCAGACACTTTTACTAGGTTCAATTAGCCAATGAGAGGCCAGTATACACTGTCATTGACCAATGGTAAAATTTATAGTGGCCTCTCATTGGCTAATTTTTTGACGTCATAATCAGAGGCAGCCACTTTTACTAGGTTCTGATTTGTTCATGAAGTTAAGTGTCCAAGCATTTTGACCACTAATTGTAATCTACAAAAGATATATTTTGAGCATTACGATTGGGGATGTACAGCACATTAATTTATTGGCCATTGTCTTATTCCTTCAGGATTCCTGATCCTTTACAACACAATATCTGAATTTTTAAAAGCGAAGCTTTTCTATAATTAGGGTTGGTCCGTCCGTACGTCTGTCCGTCCGTCCATCCATGTAGATAGCCTTTTTTTCGTTAATTTAGGCATGTTAGAATTGTCCTATCGATTTCAAACTTTGCATGGTGATTCCTGTATTAGTTAGGTACGATTTAGAAAGCTTAGCAACTCTATAATCATTACCAGAATGTCCGTACATCCATTCTAAACATGTTATTTTTCCTACTTTTTTTTCAAACTTTTATGTGTTCTAATTATCCGTTTGATCTGATTTTGGTATGTTAATTTCTGGGACAACAAAGTACAATATTATAAGCGAAGCAACTCTATAATCAAGTCATAAAAATATAAGTATGTCCATAAACATCATCCTGTATCAAGCAGTTTTTTAACAAATTTACTTACAATTTTGCTTCGACCCTTATATTGTTATATTAAGATTATTCAGTTCTGACACTATACATATGTTAATGTCCGTTTGTCCTACTGTCTTAGTGCTTCGCTTTTATGGATGTTGTCATCATTGTTTTCCTAATACCGTAAGATGCTTACAAATAATTTGTAATTATCCTCTTAAGATTTTTTTTCAATTTGGTAAACTTTAAGTTTAAGGTAATAAAAAGGCATACAATTATTAATTGTATAAACATGAAGGAAAAATGTTATCGCCTAGTAATATTTTTTTAAAAGCTAAATTGTAGCACGTCTATTTTTTTATTCAATAGAATGGTATTTTACAAGGTACTACAATTTATCTAAAAAGATTAAATCTAAAATATAGCTAAATCAATCATAATAACCATGTTCATAATGACAGAAAAGAAAAACAAACTAATAAAAATGTTTTTTTTTAGCAATTCTTGACACCTTTAATAGTTATTTATCGCGGATATGAAAATTATAAGTTTTGTTAGACCCAAGATGCCGAAGTTACGGGCTAAGAAAACTGGTTTTAATCTTTTGATTGTACATTTTTATATTTGTAGAAAACTGGATTTTATAGGATATGATACATGATTACAGTATGACATAAAACTAGTTTTAATCCAGCAGATATTAATCAGTTTATAAACCATATTGGAACATGATCAATACTGAAGCTCTATGAAAAAGAAGTAAGAAATACAAATACATTGATCAATAAACAGGCACAACTCATTACCATGCAAAGTTAAACCATGCAGGGGCGTCCAAGCTTTTTATTTTGGGGGGGGTAAAATTTTTTTAAGGGGGGGGTAATTTGGTTTTGGGGGGGGTAAAATGGCGCGCGAAGCGCGCCGCAAATTTTTTTTACCCCCCCCAAAATTTTTACCCCGGGGGTAAAATTTGCTTGGGGGGGGTAATTACCCCCCCTGAAATCTGTTGGCAGGGGTAAAATTTGTTTACCCCCCCCAAAATTTACCCCCGGGGTAAAATTTTTGGGGGGGGTAATTTAAATTTTATAAAAAATTTAGTATTAAAAATGCGCGCGAAGCGCGCAAAAATTTTTTTTGTTAGAGATTTTCTATTTTGGGGGGAGTATTTACCCCCCAAAATCGTTTGGGGGTGCCAAATGGCCCATTACCCCCCCCCCTTGGACGCCTATGAAACCATGCACTACATATGTAGGTTATGCAATACAATAATTTTGTTTCTGATTAATATTACTCCCTCAGAGTGAAGTCGATAACAGATCCCCACAATTTTTTTATGAATGAAACAAGGATGACAACATCCATAATTGCGAAGCACTAAAACGGAGGACAAAGGTAAATTAACATTTATTTAGTGTCAGAACTGAATAATCAGAATATAAATGTATAAGAGTCGAAGCAAAATTGTAAGTAAATTTGTTGAAAAACTGCTTGATACAGGATAATGTTTATGGACATAAATACATTTTTAAGACTTGATTATAGTGTTGCTTCGCTTATAACATATTACTTTGTTGTCCCAGGATTCAACATATCAAAAATCAGATCAATCGGATGCTTAGATCACATAAGAATTTGAAAAAATCAACATGTTAAAAATGAACGTACGGACATTCTGGTATTGATTATAGAGTTGCTATGATTTTTAAATCGTACCAAACTACTAAAGGAATCACCATGCAAAGTTTGAAATCGATAGGACAATTCTAACATGCCTAAATTAACAAAAAAAATTATCCATCTGTGACAGACGGACGGACGGACCGACCCTAATTATAGAAAAGCTTCGATTTTAAAAATAACAAAATAGGTAGAGGGAAATTTTTCTTGCATTTATTTATTATTTTATGTAAGATATTTTGATTACGGTGTGGTTAAAACAATCAGAACCAAAAAAAAAGAATTTAAAAATTATAATAAACACAATAATTAATTGTTAAACACACGGACAAAGTGAGTTATATATTTCATAGTATTCATCTGAATGAATAGAAAGATAGATAGATAAATTGGGATCCTTTCAAGGTGAACTATTTTTCTCCAATCGCTGTCACTTTTGCCATTCTGGTGGGAGCTGGGTGACAGTTTGACCATAAGCCCTCTATAGTTTTCTCTTTATAAAACAGATACCTTTCTATAGACACCTTAACATCCAAGTTTAGTTTATCTCCCTTGGTGACTCGGCAGTCAAAACTTAAATTTGGCGTTCGGTCACCTTGAAAGCATCCCACTGTAATTATAATAATTCTAGATTTCCATTGTCTTATCCTCGTATACAGAGGCTACATATTATCTTCAGAAATTCGAGTATTTGTAAAATCTTGACCATAGCACTTCTTTGAGTTCCAATATGAGGTGAAATTTCTGAACAAATCCTAAATTAAAGAATATAATTATTGTATTGTCACAAATATATTTTCCCTGCGTAAAAAATGAAACACTATATGATTAGTTCCTTTTTATTTAGCCGCGAAGGGCTGAAAGCTTAGGCCAGCAAAGAATGGATAACTCTATGAATTATTTTCAGGTCTCGCCTTTAAGCTTCGGGGAGATCAATCTTTTACAATTTTTAAAATCAGCTGGAAGTCTAAACCTGATCGATATGGCAATCTCTTCTTTAATAAAATTTAAAAAAAAATTTAAAATGTCAAACGGATCATTTATAAACAACAGAAGTTATTCAGATTTGGAGCTATATTAGAAAGTTATCCTAAAATATAATGAATGGATGTATGTTTGTATGTCTCAACATATTTAGCTCTTTTTTAAAACTTTATCAGGTAAATTTAATTATGTTATTTTTAGATTAAACTTACTTTTTGGGGTGCTTCTTTTTGATAAAGTTTTTGACAAATTTGACATCCAAGCCATGGGAATTCTGGACAATCTAGCTGATACCATTCTTTCCACTCCAGGTATTCATAATATTCATCTAAATAGATAGATAGATAGATAATTCTGGATACTCTAGCTGGTACCATTCTTTCTACTCCAGGTATTCATAATATTCATCTAAATAGATAGATAGATAATTCTGGATACTCTAGCTTCTACCATTCCTTCCACTCCAGGTATCCATAATACTAATCTAAATAGATAGATAGACAATAATAATTCTGGATACTCTAGCTGGTACCATTCCTTCCACTCCAGGTATTCATAATATTCATCTAGATAGATAGATAGATATAGATAATAATTCTGGATACTCTAGCTGGTACCATTCCATCCACTCCAGGTATTCATAATATTCATGATGCTGTGAGTATTGGTGCAAAAAATATGACGTAACAAAAAAATTAGCCAATGAGAGTCCACTATAAATTTTACCATTGGTCAATAACGGCCTCCCATTGGCTAATTTTTTTGTTACGTCATATTTTTTGCACCAATACTCACAGCATCAATATTCATCTAAATAGATGGATAGCTAATTCTGGATACTCTAGCTGTTACCATTCCTTCCACTCCAGGTATTCATAATATTCATCTAGATAGATAGATAGATATAGATAATAATTCTGGATACTCTAGCTGTTACCATTCCTTCCACTCCAGGTATTCATAATATTCATCTAGATAGATAGATAGATATAGATAATAATTCTGGATACTCTAGCTGGTACCATTCCTTCCACTCCAGGTATTCATAATATTCATCTAGATAGATAGATAGATATAGATAATAATTCTGGATACTCTAGCTGGTACCATTCCATCCACTCCAGGTATTCATAATATTCATCTAGATAGATAGATAGATATAGATAATAATTCTGGATACTCTAGCTGGTACCATTCCTTCCACTCCAGGTATTCATAATATTCATCTAAATAGATGGATAGCTAATTCTGGATACTCTAGCTGGTACCATTCCTTCCACTCCAGGTATTCATAATATTCATCTAGATAGATAGATAGATATAGATAATAATTCTGGATACTCTAGCTGGTACCATTCCATCCACTCCAGGTATTCATAATATTCATCTAAATAGATGGATAGCTAATTCTGGATACTCTAGCTGGTACCATTCCTTCCACTCCAGGTATTCATAATATTAATCTAGATAGATAGATAGATATAGATAATAATTCTGGATACTCTAGCTGGTACCATTCCTTCCACTCCAGGTATCCATAATATTCATCTTGATAGATAGATAGATAATAACAATAATTCTGGATACTCTAGCCTCCAGATATTCATAATATTCATCAAAATATATAAATAGATAAACATGATATTTCTTACCTGGATTATTTTGAAGATGAAGTAAATACTTGGCAAGGTCTGTAGGACTGGTGAAATCAGCAACATGGATATAGGAGTTGGGAGGAGCTAATCTTTCATAGTCAGATCTGTTCATTTAATTAGTTTCATAGTTTTCTTTAGCATAGATACTCTAGTATTACTTGACAGTACTACACACAAAACCTAATGAGGATAATAGTCCAGTTCACAACAATTGCATCCTGAACTTACAGACAAAGGGCGTGTACAAGTATCAGGTTGGTTGTCAAATATCCTTATATTTTTATAGCAGGTAAATTCCACCCTTCCCTATAAAAAATAATCAATAAATAAAATAAAAAATAACAGAAATGAAGGACTACTGACAATGTAATCATATGATAATAATGTTCTTAAATAAAAGCAACAGAATGTCTTCCTGTGTGTCTGTCTGTCTGTTTGTCCAACTGATCTTGCTGAGCCATTATTGTTCTTCTTTGCAATGTAGATTCTCATAGGGAGAGTCACCCTTCCAAGATAAATAACCACTAGAAAAAACGACCTATCCGAGGATTTTTTTCTTTTAAAAACTAAACTAAAATAGGTGGTTGGGTTGACTTAACCCCCCAACCCGACCTCCACCACAAGAGCTCTTTGATGCCTCTAGTTGCATAGCCCCTAGTTTTAAATATTGTATTATAGAAATATGAAACTTTCCTCGGAGCACCCATAACCACAGGAACAATATTTTGTTTTAGCATCTTAAAAAACTTCTCAGTAATATAATCATCACAAAGAGAATTTTCAAAGCTTAAATAAAAATAGTAGTTGTCCAAATTTTTGAAGGCATCCTCAGTTTTTTCCCCGCTTGTACTACATTTACCGTAAACGGTTACGTTGATTAATCCTGTGGCCTGAATATCCTGGTTATTGACACAGATTGAATTACAAAAAAAATTTCATAATAAGATACAAATATCTATAAAAATATATGGTATCATAAGATTTTATGTCTTCTTATTTTTGGAGGAAAACGAATAAATTGAAGATTTCCTAAAATTGCATAAAAAGCTCACCCCCCCCATCCTTCCTTCCCTAATTTAAAATAAATTGAGAAAATGGGGGGTGGAGGGGTTGTTGTTTGTGTTCTAATTTGATCAGATTATTGGGTTCATTGGGTTCATAAAAGCCCGCAGGGTTAAGCCATGAAACAATGAAAACTAAACAAATAGTAGCAACTGAAAAGTTATTTAGAAATCTTTCAAATGAGTAAAAAATGCTAAATCTTCCATTTTTGGGTTCTTAATTAACAAATACATAATTGATCTGTGTTTCCTGAGCATATTTATCTCTCCCACTGGTGGAATTACAATGACTCACCACCCACAAAGCTGAATTATTCTTGGATTTTAAAATCAATTCTTTGTCCATTGGCTGTTTTGTCTTTCTTTTCACATAGCTAAAAAGAAAATTATTTGCAGTAAAACTTAAAAAAGAAATTTTGTTGAAAGTTGAAATGATTTAAAGTTATTTTATATAGGGTATTGAGCAGCCCCGCAAGGTTAAAGTACCGCAGGTTAAGGCCCATTTTAAAATTAAAGGGTTAGGGGGTTTAGTCCTCAATAGCCAATTTAGGGGAGAGCACCGGAATTTGTTCTTTCATATAAGTCCAGAACCAAATAATTGAATTACAAGGAGCTTTCGGTCTATGCTGTTCAAGAGATACACACAACAATGGATGTAAATATACATGGATATTATGACTGAATTTTTTTTGTCAATTCGCTTATTCAGTAGTAGTAGAGGGGATGGGGGTAAATGGGGGGATGTAAGATATCGTCATTTTTGCCCGCTACAGCGTTTACTTATTGTAATTAGTATTTTGGTGTAAGATAAGTAATACTAAATTATTCATACAACTGACAACTTTAAAATACCGGATATGATACCTGCAATTTTGCCGATAAAATCCAGTAAAAGTTGCATCTGAATGATAACTCGCTGTCCAATCAAAAATATCATCCAACATCTAAAAAAAAACATTTTCGGTGCTTTCCCTAAAATTAACTGACACCCCCCCCCCACCCCCTTCCTTCGTTGTTTTTGAGAAAAAAAACGACCAAGCTACATTTTCTTTCATTACTTCTACAAAAGGAATAAAAATCGAAATATACCGACTTCATGTCTTAGAATATTGTATTTTTTGTTAAAAATAGGTTGAAAAACATTCTATATTTAAAATATAAAATAAGTTTAATATAATGGGAGAGTTCTGTGTTCGACTATAGGCACATGAGGGAAACTACCACTATGTCAATGAATTATAACGACATTTCATGATTTTAAATTAATGGTTATATGGATGACATATTATTTGAAATAAGATTATAAAACATTGTTGTGTCGACAAATTGGGCCAACTATAAAAAAACGAGCGGGTACGGCACAGTCGCGGGTAATATAAAACTTTACCTGTAACCATGAAGTAATATTTTGATGTTGAGCAAAGTACCAAGGCGCCTCTGCCCAGACAGCCACCCACTTCTGGTGGTCTGGGGGTATGTAGCCACCAGGGATCCAGGTATTGGAATCAGGGGGTAGACCTGGCAGAGACACCATCACAGCAGAAGCCTGGTAATAGATGTTGTATTTAGTTCCCAATCATTGTTTAGTATGCATCAGAATTTCAAAATTAAGTTATTAAATTACTTTGTAACACGTAAAATTTTTGTCAAAAAAACGATAAAAAAATAGAATATAATAGACATGTGGACTTTCTATAAGATTACTATACTTTTAATAATATACTATAAAACCCAAGGAATCATTATACATACTCCTCTAATTTTTAATTGAGTTTGACAACATCCAAACAGATTGTAGAGATGCTATGCTTTCTAAATTGTACCTAAATCTTACAGGAATCATCATGCAAAGTTTGAAATTGATGGAACAATTCCAGCATGCCTAAATTAACGATATAGCTCTACGTTGCGGACGTACAGACCTAATTATAGAAAATCTTCGCATATTTCTTATGTTTTTCCATTATTAGCGTACCGGTAAGCCATAAATGTAGAATGGTTAATCATATTATAAACAGCTTTCCGCGGATACAAAAATGTACAATTATAACATCAATTTTTTATATTGTGATTGTACATTTTTATATTCATAGAAAACTGGACGATGCGATACATGCTTTTTCAATATAGCTTAGTACCGGTTCTAATCCAGCAGATATCAATCGGTTTCGAAGCCATACTTAAACAATTCTTACCTCAGTTAATTTGTCATGGTCTGTTGTTAGCCGACAGGAGAATCCATTTTTACATGTAAAAGGGCTTTCCAGAGGAAAATACCATTTCCACTGGTCTAAACCGTCTTTAAAATTTCTAAATACTGGATCGTACAGCAGAATCAGTTTCAAATCATTGCTGTTATCATCTTCAGTTTTATTGATAACTTTGAGGCCGTCTTGATAATATTTATAAAAATTTGATGTGGTATAGTTGCTTAGATTTGGGTTGGATAAGATTTCGAATTTTGTCTTCCTGTTGGTTTGTTTTGACTCTATATCTAAATTGAATATTAGTTACTAGCGGCTACGCCCCCTAGAGGCCTCTAGGGGCACTTGAGGAGGAAAGAGTCGAATTTAATAATTCAATTTCTTATTTTAGATTTTAAAAGAAATTTTTTTTTTTTTTCAGTTATACACCTTCCCGGGACCTATGAGAACCTACCCTGTTAAGGAGAACCCGATCGGTTCAGCGGTTAGCGAGATCCTTCGGTACAAACCCACAGACACTCAAACATCCTGTTACTTTATTATAAGGAAAACAAAACTAATAACAAAACTAAATCATTTTAGGCAAAGCGGTCAGCGTTTTTTTACTAATAAACAGAAATCTATTATATCTAGAAGAGTAGGGACATTTGGCTGTTTATTACTCTAGCCCCCAGTGTTTATAACAATGTTTTCTTATTCCTTAGCTGAACAACTTTGTGGAGTTAAATTTTGATTGGGTTGTTCGTCCAAATGTTTCAATCACCAATTGTAATCTATAGAAGGGGTAATTTTGTTTATTATCATTGGCGATGTTCATCATGTATGTTCCCAATACCTCCCCCAACATAAATTGTACACATCGTGATATATAGTTTTGTACATCTGTCAGTATTACAAAATTGTCTTATTTCAAAATCCTTAAGGTTTATTTTGCCCTCTACCTGTATGACACTGCCAGGTTTCCTGGCATCCTGTATCCGTCAGGATGCTAGATATTAAAAAATTCAACACAGTTGTCTATATTTTTCACACACCATGACCTTTAAGGGTAAATTAAATTCAATATTTACCTTTTAAATATATATTTTCATTCAGTTTTGTTTCCATATTTTGATGTGTGTAACTTTTTTCACTTACTTCAATAGTATTAATATTATCATAGTTATAGAGTAGCATAGATGAATTATACAAGAATAGAACAAGAAATATTACTGTAAGTACTTTGTACACATGAGGATGGTTAGTTAGGTTTCCCATTTTTAAAACTTTTTCATTTGTAGAAATAAAATAGATATATCTGAAAATTAATATATAGAGGGATATAGTAATTATGCATGCATAAATTGATTTACAAATGATCTGTCTGTAACGCATAATCTTGCTAACCGCTGGACCGATATGGTTCTTCTTTACATTGAAGTTTTATATATGTCTTGGGAAGGAATATTTTTTATTGGGGGGAGGGTACCTTCATCCTCCCAAGAAACATTTACCCGAACAACAAAATGGCACAATTTTTTAAATTTTTATTTTTAAAACTAAAAGGGGTAGTTTCACAAAATGCATTTGAACTTAATTAGTGAACCGCATATTTTTTCCTGGTTAATGGGTTAAACTATATTTATATGGCATATATTTGAAAGAATTTGAATTTTCTATCACGTAGTCTTGATATTTTAAAAACTACGTGGTAGAAAATTGAAATTCTTTCAAATATATGCCATATAAATTCATAAATATAAGTTCAAATCCATTTTGTGAAACTACTCCTTTAATGTAATGGGGGCGGGGAAGCAGCGACTTCCCTTCACCAATTTATGTGCATCTAGAGGCTTCTAAGGGGCTTAGCCGCTAGTATCTAAAATAATTACACCTTAAAACAAAAATGAATCTTCAAGAGGAAAATATTACAACATATGTACACTGATTAAACCAAAGCTGTGTGTTAACAAGGATAACAACATCCATAAAAGCGAAGCTCTGAAACGATATGACAGACGAACATTAACTTTTGTTGAGTGTCAGAACTGAATATACAAAACATGAAAATATAAGGTTTGACAAAATTATAGGTAAATTTGTTGCAAAACTTCTTAAATACAGAATTCTGTTTAAGGACATACTGACATTTTTAATACTTGATTATAGAGATGCTTCGCTAATAATATTGAACCTTATTGTAATAGGAATCAGTAATAAAAAAATCAGATCAATCGGATAATTTTAACACATAAAAAATTATTATTAAAAAAGTAAAAAAATCAACATGATTAAAATGGACGTACAGGCATTCTGGAAACGATTATAGAGTTGCAGCGCTTTCTAAATCGTACCTAACTACTTCAGGAATCACCATACAAAGTTTGAAATCGATAGGACAATCCTATCATGCCTAAATTAACGAATAAAAGCTAACTATCTCGGACGGACGGACGGACGTACGAACGGACCTACCCTAATTATAGAAAAGCTTCGCTTTTAAAAATAAATATTTATGTAGATATTTCACTAATATATTGATATTTCTAACGTATCATATATCGCAAAAAGAATTGTCTAACTGATACATATATCATTAAAGCTACATAACTAGGAATATGTTTTATATTAATTTGTTTTTGGTGGAGTGAGAGAAGGGTGCAGGTTTGTGCTTCAGGTGGTCAAATGAAGAATAAGCGCGAGCTGACAGACAGTAATAAAATACCGTTTCTCCGAAGTAGTACGCGGTCATACGCCATGTAAAATGTGAGCAAGTTTCAGATCTCCGTTTTTGCGATTTGATTTACTCATTTCTCTATAAGACAAAAGCTATGCTTGTAAGATTATCTAATTCGCTTCATTGCGTATGACTTCGAGAAACGGTATTTTATTACTGTCCATCTAAAACAAAAATATGCGAGAGTTTTTTTTGGTGGGGCAAAGGGGGGGGGCCCGGGGGGGGGGTGGAGCCAAAGCGGTCAAATCAACGTTTGAGTTGTTGAATGTTAAATGTACAGTTTAAACATTGCCTCTTTGTAACTTTAAGAAAAATCACGTTTTTGTATCTATCCAGCCAATAATATAAAGAAGTAAGGTTTTTTTTTGCAGGGCTCGGCAGCCGCCTTTAAGCCTCAGATAAATCAACCGTTTCTTATATTAAGAATTAGCTGGAAGTCTAAACATGCAATATTTGAAGCTTATAAGCGGCTTCCGAGTCTTGGTTTTTGTTCTCACTAACAGTAATAGTTATTTTTTGCATCGTATTATTAACGGCTTTCCGCGGATATAGAATGTACAATTATAAGATTAAAACCAGCCTCGAGGTGCCGAAGGCACCGGCTAAAAAAACTGGTTTTAATCTTGTGATTGTACATTTTTATATTCGTAGAAAGCTGGATATAATTCGATGCTAGACATAGTTTTTTCGTATGGATGAGAACCGGTTCCTATCCACCGGATTCGAATGAATACGAGAAAACCAATTAATTTATCTATTTCATGGAAGCAGTATATAGCCCCTGGGTAGGTTTCTAAATATTTAGTCTATAAACTGTGGGATATATATCAAGACTAGGGGATGCAGCTTCTGGTCCTATAGGACCGATTGAGATCTACTTATAAGACGGTTTCAGGCTATAAAAAATAATGTACGAACTGATTATAAATGTGAATAGCCGCATATGAAGATTGTAGAATCTTTTACTTTCTGCAATCCAATCCCCCTTTAAGTTTTGAAGGTAACGAATTGCAGGATAACTTTAGGGGACAGAATTATTTGTAATCCATTGCCCCTGTTCTCCCTGGGGGTTGTATTTAGAAAGGGAGGGAGGGGACATTGGCCTGTTTATTACACTGGTCCCCAAAAGTTTTGTAATAACGTTTTCTTATTCGTCGGCTTAACATTTTTTGGGACTTTTATTGAATTTTGATAGGTTGGTATATTAAGTCGAGTATCAAAACGTTTTAACTACTAATTGTTAACTACATATTGGGTAATGTTTTGCATCATTATTGTGGATATACATCAATTTATTGACCATTGTCTTATCCCTTTAAATCCATGGGTTTTACTGCATAATAGTGAATTTAATCTGAAAATAAAAGGGTTTAGAAGTTGCTGTGTAAATCTAGATAAAGATTAATCTTTTCAAATATAGGGACTGGTAAATAATTCAAAAGTCAAAGTTTTATGCATTTTAGCTAAAATATAAATGGTAGGCTAAAATACTGTCTAAAATCTTAAAATTGAGAAGCTTTTTAAAAGTATCCATAGAAAACAATAGTTTGAGAGGAACTAGCAGCGGAGCCCCTAAAATTTAGGGGTTTTGTTTTGGAAGAGGGAGGCAAGAGTAGAAAATAGCCTTACACTAGTCTAAGTCTAAAATTAGAATAGCATAAAACCACCCATGGGAACTATGAAAAGCCTCCTTAAAATGGAGAACTCAATCAGTTTAGTATTTTTTCAAATTTTTTGCTACAGACAAAAAACCTAATTGCTTTATATAAAAGGATAATATTTAATTTTTATGTTAAAAATAGTTAAGATTTTTAAAAACTAAAACCTTAATTCTTTATTTCTACTTATGGTATAGGGAAAGCAAAAACATGCATTTTAATAGCGAAGCTTCTCAATAACTTTTATACTTTTCCTTTTTTAGATATTTAAATTTTGATTGAACAACGTACTTATATCGTGTAGCATCAAAGCTAAAAACTGTTATAAAATGTACAATTACATATAAGTAAGCTTTACAGTTTACATGTATGTATGTAGCCTCAAGGATGTGTGTTACTAAAAAATTATCTTTTTAAAAGCGAAGCTTTTCTATAATTAGGGTCGGTTCTTCCGTCCCTCCGTCCGTACGTCCGTAACGTATAGCTTTTTCCGTTAATTTAGGCATGTTAGAATTGTCCAATCGATTTTAAATCTTACATGGTGATTTCTTTAGTAGTTAGGTACGATTTAGAAAGCGTAGAAACTCTATAATCATTACCTGAATTTCCGTACGTCCATTTTAAACATGTTGATTTTTTAACAACAAATTTTTATGTGATCTAATCATCAGATTGGTCTGATTTTTGGTATATTGATTCCTGGGACAACAAAGTATAATGATATAAGCGAACCAACTCTATAATCAAGTCCTAAATATGTAAGTATGTCCATAAACATTATCCTGTATAAAGCAGTTTTTCAACAAATTTACTTACAATTTTGCTTCGACTCTTATACATTTATATTCTGATTATTCAGTTCTGACACTATATAAGTGTTCATGTCTGTTTGTCCTACCGTTTCAGTGCTTCGCTTTTATGGTTGTTGTCATGCTTGTTTAGTTGCGAATCGACTCAATAATTCACTTTATATTTAAGTATATAACATCCATAGCAATCCGACTGCTTATTGCACTATTAGCCACTTTTTAATATCTTTGGTATTTTTAGTGTGATTTTTATAATTATTGTGGTTAATATTATCAAAATTAAATTTTCCGTCATTCTGAAGAATTTTAGTTTTCATACATGAAAGGACAAGTAGCTTTATTTTCGA
Source organism: Acartia tonsa (assembly GCF_053477335.1). Lineage (NCBI taxonomy): Eukaryota > Metazoa > Arthropoda > Copepoda > Calanoida > Acartiidae > Acartia > Acartia tonsa. The sequence goes on from NC_137266.1 coordinate 48,358,403, forward strand.
TTTTCTTAATACCTTTTATTTTAATGAAGTTCTCTCTATTTCTTCCTTTTTTATGACCAATGAAAAATTGTTTGATTCACTTTACCTGACAGTCCAGGTATTTTTTGTGCTTCGCTACTTATGGATGTTGTCATCCTTGTTCTATGATACTTAATTAAAATGTATTAATATCATAGACTGTAAAATATAAAGGAAATCTCTTTTTTTTGTTCAAAAATAATTAAACCTTATTATGTTTTACTTTTAATTTTAAATAAAAAAAAAACATAATTAGTTTTTTTTCACCATTGCTCTTAATCCGATTTACAAATTGTCCATATGAAAAAAATGTATAATTTCTGTTATTCTTCGACAAATGAAACAAGAATAGAATTAAGTAGTCCCTATTTTGTTGGCCCCTGCTCCCATAATGTTTCATTTTACTTTTCGCGGAAAACTCTGTCCATAATGCTCTTTAATTTGAAAATTGTAATTTCATTTATTTTGCTACTATAAAAATGTCCAAAAAAATTAAAAAAAATCTTCGAAAGTCTTTCTTATGATTAAAATAATTCTTGTATTAATAAAGTATAAGTTGTCAGTAATATTATGAAGATATTCTGAGTGGCATTTTTAGGTCAAGTACCAGATTTTAGGTAGAAAAAATACCTTTCTTCAAATACTGTAGGATGAATTGAAATATGTTCTGTAAAGAAGAACCATATTGGCTCATCAGTTAGCGAGATCCTTTGGTGCAAACAAATAGACACACACACAATCGGACGTCCTGATACTGTCATACAAGGAATAACCTTCTATATTGATGACTGTTTTTTATTACATAGATAGTTCCCTTAAAACTACTAATTGTACTTTAATCATGGCCTAATTTTTACCTATAAATTGTTTATGTTAATTGCTTTTTTTATTCTTCTAAATCATTCTAAAAGTATAATATTATTTTTTAAAATAGCAAGGAAATTAGGTAAATGTAAAATAAAGTTATCTGAGAATTGTTGGAAATACTTCACTAAATTCCAAGTCTTAAGAATCTTCAGTGTATTATAAAATAGGGGATATGACATGAACCAATGTGTTCTTAAGCAGATATTCTAAAAACAATTTAGATATTTTAATTTCTCTTATATGTTTGTATATTATAAATATTGTAAAATATTTGTTTAATAAAAAGCTCTTATTTATATACTAATCTTTTATTGTGCCAAGTAAGCTTTTTTTAATAATGTTATATTGTGCTTAGATTAAGACGAAAAAATTCAAGTCTTCAATCTGGAAATCAATAGTAATAATAGTTGACTTTTCCTTGTATTATTCTAAAGAACTAATTTTTTTTTATAAAAGACAACATGGACAATAAATTCAACAAGCAAAATAATTCAGGACAAAAATATGGTATTACTTTATGAAAAAAATTAAGTAAAATTATTGTAAGCAATTTCTTATTCATTTGAAATGTAAAGACCTAATTATATACAAAGTTATTATACTTCTATTCCAAAATCGAGAAAACGTATACTTGCAGCTTTAGAAATCAAATATCCACGCATTTTTTACTCTGGTTTAGTTAGGGAATTATAACAGATTTATTTCAAGTTCTATTGTTTTAAATATTCTAAATTTGTTTAATATTCAAATATAGAATTTGCAATTATTTAAATACAAGAAGATTACCTACATATTATATATTTTCACATATAGTTTTCAAAATGTGACTAGAAAACTATTTAGGAAAATTTTATATGTTTAAAGCTATAGACATGAATTGCATATAATCTTGTTTACCACTCTTATAGCATGCCTTTGTAAACTAAGAAATGTAATAAAACCCTGAATACTTTTTGGTTACAAATACTGTATATAAAGAAGAAAAAGTTATACAAGCCGTTTTCTGTTGTTAACATACATATCAGATGAATTGCACTTTTTAGAAACTACTAAAAAGAATTTCATAAAAGAAAAGGGAGAGTGGAAGAGAAAAGGAAGTTTTTCTTCTAATATTGTTATTAAAAAAACTGTGTTTCAAAAACCGATTAAATAAGTCATTAGGTAAAAAAATTATGGGAGTCGAAAGCTTAAAAAGGCTTTTTGGTGTTTTATTGCAAACCTCAAAAATAGCGGATTTATACCCCTAGAGTTCCGTTACACCCAAAATTATTTTTTTTGAAAAATTAATACAACAGACATAAAAAGGCATAAAAACATAACACTCCACCAATTATACCTACATCTAGATTCTAAATTTAGAACAGCTTTGCTTGTAAAAATGCAAGTCTTAAATAATAGATTAAAGAATACCAAACTGCAATGTTTACAAATATATATTAGGTATATAGAATCCATAAAATAAGGAGGAATAGAAATGAAAACCTCAAATATTTTAGGGAATATTGAAGAAAAGTTGCGCTTGCGCAATAAAAACATAATATGAAACTTGAATGGTACACATGTCAAGTTGGGACAAAACTGAAATAATATCTTTTTAATGAAAATATATTGAAAAGTATTAGATTTTTCCTCTAACTTTATGTCTCTACTGCATAGAAATTAAATTTATGTTTATCTAATATTGTTTACATTTCACCACTGTCAATGTACTTTATGACGCAACTTGCGTAATCACTCGATTACGAAATGTAAATGTAACTTGCGTATAACTCAACAATTAATAAAATAATTTATGATAATAATTGAAATTAAAATACTTAAAAATATATAATTGGATATAAACATCTTTTACTCTCAGACCTTGAAAGAATAAAAAATCAGCTGCTAAGGATTTTTTGTAAACAAATTCATGCGCAACCCTAATACAAATGCCGTGATCATTATTTCTTAACCAAATATTTTTAAAGTCATTTTTTTACTAAATTCATGTTGAAATGAATTTTTGTTTAAAGTTTTGCTAATACTATAAGGTTTTAATCCATTGTGAATAGGACAAATATGGCTGGACGATTGGCTGTATGGCTTTTAGTATACTATTAAAAAAGGCATTTATTTTTCATATCATTTCTCGATAATATCTTAAATCATATGATTTTACTACAAGCCTTGTAGCCATTTAGGGCTTTCAAAAGTTCCAATTTTATTTCAGGCTAGCCAGGCAGAATCTTCTACCTGGATTCTATTCTATACTTTATCTTCTTTGATAGAATCAGGGTTACTGGAATATTTAAATGATTACTATTTTGTACAAGCATTGTATTGCACAGTTTGCCTTACTATGCGAATATATTGGGACAATTATACAATTATAATTAGGACATCAATAACATTACAGTACAATAACAGAAAGTACTTTTTCACTACAAAAAGATGTGTACGGAGATAACATTTTTAATAAAATTAACTTAAAAGGACTAGTGAGATAATCAACAATCTTTAAAGAAGTTGTATCAACTTTTTTGCTTTTTATTTAAGATAGCTAGCCGGTTCTTTCAGTAAGTAGTAGATGTAAAATTTTTCATAGAATTCAGATATGCAATCGGTTTTTTTGTAGACCTCTTATTTTTTAAGTAATTTAAGTTTTAAAAAAAAATAATTAAATCGGTTTTAAGGTACTAAAATGCAACAAAATAAAAGAAGAAAATGGCCAGTATGAACAAAAAATGCAAGATCTTTAATTTGACACCTTACTTTTAAAATTCTGTTGAGTAATTATTGAAATAATCTATTTTTTTAACCTCGGTTTAATAAAAACTTTAGACCTAAATATTTTCTCAAACAGACATAAAAAAACATAGGTTCATATATACCTTTAGAATCAGAAAAATATTACGAATCTATTCTAAGCAAAATTGAAAAAGTTTTATAAAACTATAATAAAAAAAATAAGTTTATTTTAAGAATCATAATTTTCGGCTTTAAATGGTTAGCTTGCACCAAACCTGAACCAAACCTAAACAAAAGACAATGCAATGTAGCAGATATTTTTTGAACACAAGAAACAATAATGTATTTTTAACTGCATTGTTTTGAAGTTTATAAACAGACTGATGCATATTTGTTCATAATTTTTCATTCTTTACATGTTCTTTAATATCACTATATTTATTGTAGTATCTATTGTATATATTGTATGAACGTTCTCCTTTTTTTCTGGCAATTCTATAGGTTAATTTTATAAGTTAAGCTTCCAGATTCGTCAATTTTTGAGATTTGTGATTGGCTAGTTTAGTAGTTACAATTCTTAAAATAAACTTTTTATTTTTTCTATTTTTTATTACAATTTTTTTAAACTTTTTCAATTTTGCTTAGAATGAATTCATATTATTTTTCTCATTCTAATGGTATATATGAACCCATATTTTTTATGTCTGTATGAGAAAATATTTAGGTTTAATGTTTTGATTAAACCGAGGTTAAAAAAATAGATTTTTTCAACAATTACTCAACAGAATTTTAAAAGTAAGGTGTCAAATTAAAGATCTTACTATTTTTGTTCATACTGGCTATTTTCTTCTTTTATTTTGTTGCGTTTTAGTACCTTAAAACCGACTTAATTATTTTTTTTAAAAACTTAAATTACTTATAAAATAAGAGGTCTACAAAAAAAACCGATTGCATATCTGAATTCTATGAAAAATTTTACATCTACTACTTACTGAAAGAACCGGCTAGCTATCTTAAATAAAAAGCAAACAAGGATGACAACATCCATAAGTAGCGAAGCATAAACAATTAAATTAAGAATTTAGATATTAGTTGACAAAAGCATGTATATTAAGAAAAAATCACGAAACCTTTTCAACATTTGTTTTTAATTTCTTAATATTTATTTATATTTCAGTACTATGACTAACAGACTGACGGTCAAAGTAAATTACATACTGGATGCTCAGAACAACAAGAAATTTAATTTTGATATTTTTAACTACAAAAATTTAAAAAAAAAACGGACCATAAACACCAAAGATATGAAGAAAAATGTGAAAAATATAAAAATAGCCAAAAACCTGCAAAAAGGCAGTCTGACCGCCATTAATGTGTTCTTGAAACTAAAGAAAATTTAATTTTGATATCTATAACTGAAAAACTTTGGAAATTGGGCCATAAACACCAAAGGTATGGAGAAAAATGTGAAAAATAAAAAATAGCCTAAAACCTGCTTAAAGGCAGTCTTACCGTCATAGTTGTTTTCTTGAAACGACAGGAAATTTAATTTTGATTCTATAACTGAAAAAATTTTGAAAATCGGACCATAAACACCAAAGATATGGAGAAAAATGTGAAAAATACAAAAATAGCTTAAAACCTGCTAAAAAGCGGTCCTATCGACATTGATGTTTTATAGTTAATTGTGCTCCTTAATAATGGGAATGTTGTCAACAAATTTCAGCCTTTTATCTTTTATAGGAGCCGAGAAAATCACGTTTCCCCCAAACTAAGACGGACATACGGACAGACGGACAGACGGACATTTCAAATTATAGAGTAGCTTCGCTACTAAAAAGTTGATACAACTTCTTTAGCAGTTATGCCCATAAAATACTGAAGAATACATTTTTAGAGTAGAGTTTCTTATTTATTCAAAACAAATTTATAGTTTGAATAAAAATTTTACGTACACAATAATAATCTTATTCTTTTTTTTCTGGCATTAACTATAAAGTTTCTTTACATGTTTGTAAATAAAGATGTGCTATATAAAGCTGCATTTTCAGATAAAAAGATGATGATATGATATATGTTATTAACACATCTTTGATATGTATTACTTGGGTAATATAAGAAAAAAATATCCAGATATCATGAACCCAAACTGCATTCGGCCATGCATGCATGCGTAGATGTACAGGGAGGGGACATTGGGTTGTTTATTACACTAGTCCACAAAGATTTGTGATAACATTTTCTTATTGGTTGGATTATAACGGGTATAGTCCTTTCCACAACATCCCTCCATAAGGAGCGATTCTTCGTTATTTTCACAGTAGCTTTTCTCCTATTTCTAGCCAATTGGGGGGCTCTAACCCTGCGGGGCCAATTACCTAACCCTGTGGGGCAATCACCTAACACAATATAACCTAACCTAACCTAAAATAACCAATAAAAAGCCATTTTAAAAATACGAAGAATCGCTCCTTATGGAGGGATGTCGTGGAAAGGACTATACCCATTATAACTTTTGGGACTTTATTGAATTGAAAGAAATTTTTGAATTTTATCAAATGAAAGATTCTAGCATTGAAATGGCAAAGTTACTCTTTAGAAAAAGTGTCACACAATAAAGTCAATACACATTACATATTCAGTTGATAATTCTTTACATTTCTTGTACAAGATAATTCATTGCTTCACATTTTAAGATCAAAATTGTACACTTATTATTACTTTGATTTTTTTCTTCAAATTTAATGAATATTTGATTAAATTGGACACTTACTAGTGACATTTAATCAAACAAGAACAATTAAGGTTCTTTGAAAATTTTGTTATATAAAAGTATAAGAATAGAGGGGGTCAGGGGTAAAATAACTGTAAAGCGTCCACGGGGTTGGGACTTTGTGCCGACTTTCAATTGGGTCTTTAAATATCAGCCATTAGCGCAGCCAAGTTGCTACAAAAAGTAGAAAGAAAAACGTCCCTATCACTTGAACCAGGTAGTTTTCTTTGTTGTATATCTATACTTATACATTTATTATCTATCCCGAGAATAAGACATAAGATAATTTAGAAACAAATTAAATTGAATATTAAATATCTTATTTTTTTTAAGTAGAATAATAAATAAATTGTTTTATGTAACTTACATAAAACGAACAAATAGACATACAAACCAACTATAATTGTAAAGTAGGGGTTAATAGTTTAACAAAAGTAAAAGGGTAATTTTAATGATAAAATTATATGTTTATTGACAAAATGATATTAAAGTTGAGACATGCAGGCTATATCATTTTCTTGCCCTTTATGATTGAACAAAATTGTTTTGGAATAATTTATATAATTAGGTCTATACATTTTTAATGTAAAAGAAAGTGCTTAAAAAAATTTTACTTATTTTTTTTATAGACAGCTGATTTTAACATTTTAACAGCTTTGACAATGTTGTCTCCAATTTAATTCTCTTCTGCTTTTTCTGTTTTGAATTTCAAATTATCATTTTAACAATGAGCACTAGTAAGGCAAGAATTAACATTATTGGATCTTTTCATTTAAGGATTTTTTTCTCATTGTATTTTTTAGTTTGAAGATTTTTTCTCTCAATATTCATAAAAGCAGATAAAATTAACAAAAATAATTGCATATTATTTACATTAATATACAGATAATAAGTCAGAGAATCAATCTAATATAAAAATTTAAATTGATTGTTTTTTTTCCAGTATGGCTTTGATCGAAATTGATTCATATCTGCTGGATTATACCAGGTTCTGAGCGATAATTGGTAGTGCGAATGGGGCGTTTGTCCAATAATATGGTATGGAGACCGCTCTTCTATGAGTACTACTAAAAAAAAAACCTACTTTTACTGTAATACACAAAGACATTCTCATCGTCGGTTCGTCTATTTAGAATGCTTATCCCTCTATTCCCACAAGTATAATACGAATTTGGTGGAGCTGGTGGAAGCTCAACAAAAGACCCACGCGAGGTATTATATTGCTTTAATCTAAGAATAAATGGTTGGTTTTGATATTCGATCGGAATTATATAAGTATATTAAGTATTAAGGAAGGAAAATGTTTTATAAAGTGTATTTATATTACAAGTGAATAAGTTAAGTATGAAAATATTTACAGGATAAGTGTTAAAATCATAAGTAGTGTAGGACAGAAAAGTGCCCTAAGTCCCAAGCAGTGAATTGTGCTAAGTGTTAGAATTCTAACATAAGGCCTAAGCTCAATTCATGCTAAGTACTAAGGGTCCTAAATTTAAACTACAATGCATGCCAAACAACTAAGTCATTACCTTTTAAAGCCAGAAGAGAACTTGATGGTAGGAGAGTCAATAAATAACTGACTTATTTTAAGAGGTGCATGCTATAACATCAACTTATAATAAGGATCTTAGTGTTTGTCTGTTTAATAAAATGTCTGTATGTTAACTTGTGACGTAAATCAGGCATGGTTGTAGGCATACATACTTGTACTAAATGGTTACATGATTACTTTAACAATAAACATAATGTTTTTAATAAACATATAATATTAATGAATCACATACAATTTACCATGATTAGGCTAGCGTTACCCATATATGGTATTATATTGGTAAAGGTAGGCCTATGAATGCATAAAAAGGATACAAATAATGCCTTGGGCCTAGCTAAAGTAATTGTGTCTCGTGCCTGAATGTTACTTGATAATTACAGAGGCACGTCAATCAAATATTTAGATTCTACTCTTATATAGTGTTAACTTTATATCAAACATAGATAGATAGTCTGGATGCGAAGCATTTCTGTAAAAGTCTTATATGTACGTTCAAAGAATTTGAAAATTGGGGATCGCATCTCCATAATAATGAAAAATCATGTATCGTATTTTCTACAAATAATAAAATGAAAATAATAATATTAGTGCCAGTTTCATTAACTTTGGATCTAACAAAACTGGAATGAATTTCATAATTATCCATAATACTAACCGCAGAAAGCTGTATATAATGCAAAGTGATAAATAACTATCAAATAATAAGAAACACGCAAAAAAGCTCATTTATGTATAGTCTATATTGTCTAATGTATTGTGAATGAAGTATATTTTGTTTTCAGCTCATTACCCTGAACCAACAAGTTAGGTGGTGGTATGTTCACTCAGGGGGTAAAGAAATAAATAATAAGGACATTTTTAGAGTAACTGTACTAATAAATGTATAAGTATAGATGTATAACCCAGACAACTACCTGGCTCCATTGGTGGAGACCTTTTTAGTCTGCTAGCAAATTGCTTTCTGCTCTTTTGTAGCGACTTTGCTGTTTTGATTTTTTAAAAAAATTCTGGGAACCTCGTAAAAGTGTCGAACTATGACGTCAGAAAAATTAACAATTAACCAATGAGAAGCCAGTATTCACTGTAATTGACCAATGGTAAAATATATAGCGGTCTCTCATTGGTTAATTGTTAATTTTTTCTGACGTCATAGCAGGGGCGTCCAAGCTTTTTTTTTGGGGGGGGGGGTAAAAAATTTTAGGGGGGGGGTAATTCGTGTTTGGGGGGGGTAAAATGGCGCGCGAAGCGCGCCGAAATTTTTTTTTATCCCCCCCAAAATTTATACCCCGGGGGTAAAATTTGATCGGGGGGGGTAATTACCCCCCCTAAAGTCTGTTGGAGGGGGTAAATACTCCCCCCAAATCTGTTGGGGGGGGTAATTACCCCCCCCAAACTAATTTACCCCGGGGGTAAAATTTTTGGGGGGGGTAATTTAATTATGTAAAAAAAGCACCTACCTAATCTATTAAGTTAATAATAAGTACTATCTTATAACATAAAGTAGTAAGTAAGGTTTATTTGACTATAGCTTCAGATTTCATTACTTTTAATACTGAGTTCTCCTTTTTAGGAAAGCTTCACATAGATCCCATGATGGTTCCACACTATTATAGGTCAATCCTTTGAGTGGTTTTAGGCTATTTTTCTCCTCCCTTTTTACCCTTTAGAAAACACAAGTTCTTAGATGCTAAGGGCGCCACTACTATTCAAATATATAGTAGTATCTCATTCTTTAGAACATAAAAATACAATAATTAACTCACTAACCAATGAACCAATATGATTTTACTTTAAAGTGAAGCGTCTTATAGGTCCTGGTAAGTTTTATAACTAGTTTTGAGACACCCTGACATCCTCCCAAAAGAAATCGCCTATAGAAATTCTTTTTCATTATTTAATGAAATATTTAATTTAGTTAGGTATCTATTTTATGGAATCTTCAGTGCTTTACAATTACATCATAGATCCCCGGGATGGTTTTAGCCCTTATAAAGGCCCAAGCAAATAAAACATGATCAAACTATTAAATTTTTTGTTATCATGGTTAAGAACTGTTTTAATTGGTTGGACAGTAAAATTTTTTTTTAAAGAACATTCAATTTGGGGGGGGGGTAAATACCCCCCCCAAAAAAATTTTTTAAAGAACATTTATTTTGGGGGGGGGTAATTACCCCCCCCAAAATCGTTGGGGGTGCCTACGGCACCCCCATTGTAGGGGTAATTTTTTTTTGGGGGGGGTATTGTTCACAAAATTTTGGGGGTGCCAAATGGCCCATTACCCCCCCCCTTGGACGCCTATGCGTCATAGTCAGACACTTTTACTGGGTTCAAATTCTGGCACTATTGGCTGATATTCAAAGACCCAATTGAAAGTCTGCACAGAGTCCCCATCTTGTGAACATACATTTATTTACCCCTGCCTTCTTTATTCTTCTACTTTTACTACGGAGAGGAAATTTTATTTATTTGAAAGGAGGTAGGGGGCACCTTCACAATCCCCAGATAAAAAAAACAATTATATTTTAACTTAATTTTGTTAAAACTGAAGTCTGTATAAATGTTCGATCTTAAAAATATCTATTAAATATTTTTACTATTCCTTTATCTTTTATTATACTACATTTATAGTTTATAGGAATTTAGCTTAGCCATGGTTCGCTGCCTTTATATATTCTTACATAAAATACCATGATGGTTAGACCATTTCAAGAAGTAGCTTATAGTGCCTATAAAAATTACGTTTTATAATACAAATGACCAATGATAGGTCATTATACATGTTACCATCGGTCAATTAGATTATACACTGGCCTATTATTGGTAATTTGTATTGTATGACGATTTTTTATATGCACTATACTCTACTTCTTATTTCGTGCATAATTTTTCCCGTAAAGAATCCTATTGATGCCATTTTGTAGCTTGCTCTTAGATTTAGACAAATAATGATGACAACATCCATAAAAGCAAAGCTCTAAAACGATATGACAAAAGAATATTAATGCTTGTAGAATGTCAGAAATGAATAAGCAGAATATAATTTAAACATTGTAAGTAAAATTGTAAGTAAATGTGTTGCAATCTGCTTAAATACATTTTAGGATTGATGTTGGTATTACTCTATAACAAATTGCTCTAATATATACTCTTCCTCAAATGTTTATTTATTATCATTTATATTATCTATCAAGGAAATAATGTGAGAACATTATGTATAATATTATATTTTATGAAAATAGTAAACTGTTTTTTTACAAGCACGTCAAGAGGGAGTGGGGGGGGGGCGGGGGGCAGTAATGGGTTTGATTCATCTCATAGAATGTCTGTAAAAACTATTTATATATTTATCCGACAATAATATATCCCTATCCAAACATCGAACAATACATTTATTCATCAAATTGTATATTTATCTATCCGACTTTCCACCTAATTATCTATCAATCCATGTATATATATCAACATGTTATCACCTTTAAACGGCCGGGGTGGGTTGTATATTTAAATTACAGTATATTTTCCAACTTCTTGAACTTTGCTTTGTAGCCGACCTTTTGTCCGAATTAAAAGAAATATAAAAATTTTTGTTATCTTCATAAAAGGCCAATTAGCTATTTTTATTAATGAATTTTAAAAAAAAGTTATTTCTTAATCTTATCCTCTTTCATTTCTTTAACATTATTATATATTATTTTCCTTCTTAAAATTTTTTTTTATCATAGCATACAATTTTCTCTTTTTCTTACACAATCGTAATATTTCCTCTATAAACGAATAAGAAATAAATTGTTTTATTTTGAAAAGAACTCATTTTATTATGGAATAAAATTCTTTATGGAAAGATTTGTACTTTTTATATTTTTCTAATATGGATAGATATCAGGATTATTAAGAAAAACAGTAATTTTCTTTTCCAGTATTACTTCAAAACCGATTAATATCCGATGATTAGAATCAGTTCAGAGCCATACTAAGAAAGCAGGTATAGCATTGAATTACAGACAATTTTCCTCGAAAATGCAAATCATTAAATTAAAACCATTTTTTTAGCCCGGACATCGTCTCATAGGGGAAAATAAAACTGGTTTTAATTTTATTTTTTTTTAAATTTCAATATCTTCGGAAAGCTGTCTATAATACAATGCGATAAAAGACTATTATATTTACATAAAACAATTAACAATATTCTTATAATGACTTCTGTCTAAAGTTGATTTGAAAAGACACACCAAGCTTCTTTTTTTTATAAATGTGCATTGGAATAGAAATGCTTTTGATTTTTAATCTTTAACGTCTTCACTTATGACGTGGTTTTTAAGAATACTGGTAAATGTTGCACTTGGCGACTTTCAAAACCGCTACTTTGGTTTTACACATTACGCTTTGTCAGGAGGGTGGTAGGTTCGAATCTAGGTCCAGAACTGGCACAATAAGACCAATAGTCGTCAAAATAGTTCCTACTGTAGCGAGTGAAATAGTTCGAGTAAGCCTTGTCTTGTCCAAAAGCATGCACAACTTACAGTTAGGACTTGCGGACAAAGATCGTACAATCAAAGGATTGATTGTTTGATTCCTGGTTTCAATCATCTATGTCCCCATTCCCGCTGTGTTTGTGTGAAAAGAAGTGAAAGATTATTTATATTTATCAACTTCATTGGGTTGTGCTTTTGACACTCAAATTGATATTGTCACGGATTTTTGGATTGCTAAAAAATGAACACAGTAATAGTGTCTGACTGATTATGACGTAACAAAAAAAATTAGCCAATGAGAGGCCGTTATTGACTTATGGTAAAATTTAAAGTGGCCTCTCATTGGCTATTTTTTTTGTTACGTCATAATCAGTCAGACACTATTACTGTGTTCCTAAAAAATGCTTTAAGAAATTTTTTGTTAAGTTAGAAGTATGGTATACTGCCATAGGAACAGTAAATGCATTTCCGCAAGTGAAATTAGAGAAATATGGATGTATGTATGACAATCTGAATTTTAGCTTTATAATTGACAAAAGTATTGAAAATTTACGCAAATATGTATACATCTATCAAATTATTAAACGATACAATAGGTGTAATTGTTGACATATGTACATATGACAGGATACTTATACAACGGAGTGAGGGTGTTGTGGGTCAAATCAAATTTTGCAAGGCCTGCTTTTGAATCACCCCCCTTCTTTCCCCTTCACCCTGCAAATTTGACGGATTTTTTAAGCAGTCATGACTTTATTCCTGAAAATGAAACTGAAAAGAGAGAAAAATAAAATGGATTTCTTATTAGCTAAAATAATAATTTGAGATAGAATTATTATAGGCGTGTATAATGGGTTTGTTTGGGGGGATGTATCGACCCCATGATATACTTAAGGGGGTGGATACATCCCTGTATACCCTTGCCAATGGGAGCTGTAAGGTTGTTAAAGTGATATTCCCCTTGATTTTAAGGAGAGATTAAAAGATTTCATTTTACCTATAAAAGTAACCAATCAAGCCTTGACTTGGAACCCCCACATAGGAAAGAGGAAACCAGGTAGACCAAAAACAACCTGGAGGAGTGAACTCTTAAGTGAGCTGAAAGCTAAGGAAATTCCATCTTTCTGCAATGCCTCAAAACGTGCCGAAACATAGGAAGATTGGAGAACCATTGTGCATGGCCTACGTTCTGCCGAGAACTAAAAGGCAATGATGATAATGATAAAAGTAGGCTTGTTTGAGTATGTTGATTATTGGATGGACACCTAGGTGGGAGTATCTATCCCTCTAACGATTAAATTAACCCCTTAAGTCAAAACGATTTCAATATTCATCTCAAACAAAAAAAGTTGTCAAAAAATCAAAATGTTTTAAATGGACGAACTGACTTTGTGACAACGATTATAGAGTTGCTACGCTTTCCAATACGTACCTAACTGTTAGGGGAATCATCATGCAAAGTTTGAAATCGATAGGACAATTCTAACATACCTTGATTAACGCTAACCTTTACGGACGGACGGACGTACGGACCGACCCTAATTATAGAAAAGTTTCGCTTTTAATAACAATAAAAAAATAAAACAATAACATAATTAAACACTTTATTGAAGTCAAACTGCATATACTTCTACATTTATTTTATCCTATTTTACGAAGTAAATAAATTATATACTAGGAAGCCGCACATTTTTTTTCTTAGATTTTGTTGCGGTTTTTTGACTCATTACGCCACAAGAATATCAAAATTTTAACAATTTCAAAGGGAATTAATTTGTCGAATCACGGCTCCTGACATTTATAAAGAATATGTACAACCATTATTAAATTCTAAAAACTAGAAATCTATTTCAGAAGAAAAATGGAATAATGGAAATCTAGTGAAATATCTTCCAATTAGTGATCAAATTATGAATAAAATAAAAAAGTTACATTAATTAACAAAATTTGAAGAAAAAAATCATAATGACAAAAGTTATAATAATATCAAAATAGTGAAATTAAAAATGTGGAATATTAATCCTGTAAAACTTAGGTTACCTGGTGGGCGCTGGCTGCCTGGATTTAGTTCTCCTGGAGGACTTCAAGCTTCTCTCCTAACATTGCTCCTTGTTCTTGTTCAAGCTGATAATATTCCAGTAAGTTTAAAACATCAGAGAGAGAGAGTGGGCTGTTTATAACACTAGTCTGATAATTCTTGTAGTTGACTTAACAACTTTGGAGACTTCAGTGAATTTTGATTAGTTGGTTCATTAAGTTCAGTGTAAAAATGTTTCAACCACTAATTTTAAACCTCAATAGGGGTATTTTGTGTATCATAATTGAGGATATACATCAATTTTTTGCCCATTGTCATATCCCTTTAAAACTCTGATATGACATAAATATAACAGCATAAATGATAGCGTGCCTGCTTGCTGTCAAAGAGGTGTCGTGTTCGTGTCTGGTCCACACCGGGTCATGCTAGAGACGATAAAAATGGCACATGACACTGATATTGCTTGCCTTGGTTCATAAACATGTGCAACTCATTCCCATACACAGTTATGATTTCTAAACGAGGTCGTGCAATGAAAGGGTTAGTTACTTAAATCAATATCCTATGGTGATTCTCTAGATGATCACTTAAAAGTCGCACTAATAATAATAATATTAATATTTAATTTATACTTTAATTGTACTTGAACCTAATATATAAAGAAATATCTATTTAGTTGGAATTGGACCAACCTTCAATTCCAAGTAATATACAGCTTTGAAATAATTTTGAAATAATGCAAATTGCAAGTATTACTTCTAGCCTTTCCTTTATAAGAGTATAGTATTAATAGGGTGGATTATCGGATGTCAATTGGCGGTTGAAGGGATTTATAAGAATTATATGAGGAGTAGATATGTAAGCTGAATGTCTATCATTTTGACTTTATCATTTAATTAAAATGGATGAATATGCAATTATCTTTTTGAGAGTTTTTTTTAAGTGAAGCTTTTCTATAATTAGGGTTGGTCAGTCCGTACGTCTCTCAGGGACAGTTAGCTATTTCCGTTAGTTAATTTAAACATGTTAAAGTTGTCCTATTGATTTTAAACTTTGCATAATGATTCCTATAACAATTAGGTACGATGTAGTACCTACACAAACGCTACTAGAAAGTCCGTACGTCCATTAAGAATTTGTTGCTTTTTAACCTTGTACTTACAATTTAGTCTAGACTTTTACATTCATAATCTGATTATTCAGTTCTGACACTCTACAAATGTTAATGTTCGTTTGTTTCGCTTTAATGGATGTTGTCATCCGTGTATTATTCATCTTTTTATTTCTTTATTTGATTCATCAATGACAAAAATAAAAATAAAAAAACACAATTTATTGATAATGATGAGAATGGTTGAATGAAAGCCACAATTGTGTACCTGAACCTAGCAATCATGGCAATAATTATAATTTATATGTACTCTTGCGGCCCAGGGAGATAAAGGAATAAGACAATGGCCTATAAATTTATTTATATCCCCAATGATGATTCACAAAATTACACTTTCTATGTAGATAACAATTAGTAGATGGAAAGTTTGGACTCTCAACTTAATGAAACAACCAATCAAAATTCAATAAAAGACACTAAAGTTGTTAAGCCAAATAATAAGAAAACGTTATTATAAACCTTTGGGGACTAGTGTAATAAACAGCCCAATGTCCTTTCCCTTCCTGGCCGCAGCCAGGGAGGGATGGGACATTGATAGAAAGATAATTTTAGCAGGTACTATTAACTTTTAATAAACTTAATTCCAATAACTAGTCTCATAATAATAGATGATTAATTAAAATTACATTGTATTTTTTATCCTTTTTTATTCACTAGTGCAATTGGATTCAAGTATTTTTTGCCTGATCAAAAAGTACATAAGGAAATTATTTCATTCCAGTGCAATATAAAAGAAGCGATATTCCTATTTTAATATTTGAGAGAAAAAAAAATGTTTCTAGTCCCTGCAGGGGGCTTAGTCCTATGAGATCCTAACCAAGCATGTACTTTACTTACCAGGCTTTTCCTTACCCTTACGTAACCTAACCTGATCTAAGACCAAAATTACATTTTTTTATGTCCATATGAAATTTGAAGAAAATCTAATATTTTTTTACAAATCCTAACTGTACCTCTAACATTAGTTAGACTTTTTTTTATTGGATATTTAAGAATTTATATTTGTAAGATTGATCTTCTCGATAGATAGATCCCATAGACAGACTTACAGACAGATAATGTTACTTTATTTAGGATAAAGATTATAGCAAACTCCTAATTTTATTTTGATTGTCATTCTCTATCTTTGCCTATTACAGCGTCTAGCAAAACAAAACATAAATAATAGTTTCTAATCTGATTATATAAAGTAGGAAGGCTTTTAACCAACCACTGAACCGATTTAGTCCCTTTTTAACAGAGTTTTAAGATGGTTTAGTCTAATCATATGCCATCTCAAACCCCTTCAAATATGGGACGCTTACATGCTATGGGCTCAACCGCTATAAAGTAATTGATATAAGGGATTTTAAGACATTGGCTGATAAATTATTGAACATCCCTAATGATGATAAACAAAATTTCCCCTCTTGTAGATTACAATTATTGCTTGATACGTTTGGACACTCAACTCAGTGATCAACCATTCAAAATCTATTTTGCAAGTTGTTTCTAATATGAAAATCATTTGTCTGAAATCAGCGTCATTAATAACTTTCAAAAGAAGCGTGTATCGAATAATAGCAATTCGTATAATGTTGTTTTAACAAGGATGACAACATCTATACAAGCGAAGCTCTGAAACGGTAGAACAAACGAACATTAAAACTTGTAGAGTGTCAGAACTGAATAATCATAATATAAATGTATAAAAATAGAAAATTTTATTTTTAACTGCTTAAATACAGTTATTGTTTTAGGACTTCGCTTAAAATATTGTAATTTGTTGTCCTAGAAATCAGTATTCCAAAAATAAGATGAAACAGATAATTTTAACACAATATGTTTTCAAAAAAGTAAAAAAATCAGCATGTTTTAATGGACGTATGGACTTTTTGGTAACGATTATAGAGTTGCAGTGCTTTCTAAGTCGTACCTAACTGTTATAGGTATCATCATACAAAGTTTGAAATCGATGGTACAATTCAATTATAATTTTCTGTGACGGATGTACGGAAGGCCGGACCGATCGACCGACCCTAAAAAAATAGTAATATAGTTTAAATGAAAAAGTAAAAGGGGTATTCTTTTATTTGCCGATTAAACCAAATAGGAAGTTGGGGAAATATTCAATCATGAAGTGCATTACTATTTACAAGAAAATACATTTTTTTTTCGTTGCTATGATTTTCTTTATTTTACAATGGTTGTCCGTCTGTAAAGTAATGAAAAAGTGCTTGTACTATAGAACTCTAGAATGTCCTACTAACAAGGGAAATGAAATGAAATGAAATGTTATGAAATATTTATTTTATGACACATAGTAAAATAGGCATACATACATACATGACATAAATAATCACAAACAAGCAGTAAAATTGATCATGATTAATTAATTACAGTATAATAACAAGGTTAATAATATCCACATAAGACAAAAAAGTTAATATACGTGTCAAAGGACTAAATAATCTCTCTCGAGGTGATATTAGATAGCCTTTGCAAATATCAAAGAAAAATAAACTAAAAGGTAGTGTGAATCTTTTTATTAAAACGAGAAAGTAAACATTTTATAAGGGTATATTACAGGGATATGAATAGAGAAAGGATTTGCAGACGGAAATGGTAGGATGATTGTGTGAGTGTGTGTGAGTTCATATTAATGATTAAAATACTTATAATTAAGTAAAGAATGGAGAATTGATTAATCTAAGGCTTGTAAAACAGACAACATAGAGGTTTTACATTCTTAGGTGGCAAGAACGACAAAGTAGTCTATTACATGTTATATCTATTCTTGAGAGAATACATTTTTTAAGCTGCTTCTTAAATTGATTTAGGTTTAAGGCATTTTTTATATTGTCACGGTCATTAAAACTATTCCATGTATTAGGTAGAGAACAAAGAGGAAGCCTCTCTACTAAGTTGATTCTGGAAAAAGGAACAGTGAGATTATTATTGTTCCTCAAATTATAGTTACCATTTAATTCCCCCCTTCTTGGCCACATGTTATTAAAAGACCTGGGCAACAAGTTATTTATGTACTCATAAATAAATTTTAATTTAAAATAAAGTGATAAAGATTCAAAGGGTAAAATATTGAGATCTTTAAATAAAGGTCGAGAATGACTATAATAAGTTGCTTGCTTAATACATCTTACAGCCATTTTTTGTTTTGTTATGATACCAGTAAGATTTGAATGTGATGCACACGAATAAATAAGGATTCCATAAACCAAATGACAATGAAAAATAGAGAAATACAGAGCCTTGAGGGCTTTTTCAGTAAGTAGACTTTGACATTTTCGTAGACAAAATAATGATTTAGAGAGTTTTTTGTTCAACTCATTTATATGAACTTTGAAATTCAAGGCTGGGTCCAGAAAAATACCTAAAAATTTTATAGCTGGAATATCACTTTCATGGTTGACAAAGTCAATTCTATGTCTAAGTAAAGGGTTAGGGTAAAGGGTATTTGGTTCATTATCATCAAAATAGAGATTTATTTCATTCCAAGGAATAAGAGAGGGGGTAGGATAAAATATAGTGAATTTTGTTTTGTTGGGATGTAATGACATTTGATTAGCCCTAAACCACTGGGAAATATTTTTGAGTTCTGCATTAACAAATTCAACAAGCTTATTCAAGTTTTTACCAGATGCTAATATAGTGGTGTTATCACAGAAGAGAAGGACTTTTAAAAGTGTTGTTTTAGGCAAGTCATTAAAAAATATAAGAAACAAAATAGGACCTAATATGCTACCTTGGGGCACTCCACTATCTATCTCTAATGGATCAGAATCAAAAAGGCCAAATTTAACAAATTGATTTCTACCTGTTAAATATGATTCAAACCAATTGAGCATATTGCCATGGATGCCAAATTTTTTGAAAATATAAGAAGTAGAGAAATTGGCCTGTAATCATTAAGATTAAAAGGGTCTCCGCCCTTTTTGAAGACAGCAGTTACTTTTGCAATTTTAAATTGGTCAGGTACCGAACCAAGTTCAATTGATTTATTGAAAATATGGCATAAAGGATCTAAAATATAATGGACAACTTTTTTTTAATATATTTGCAGGTGTGATTGGGGGAATATTAAAAAGATTGCCAGATTCTTCAAGATAAGAGTCAGGTGGTCTGTCAGTAGGTGGTATAGTCTGTCGAATATTAAGAGCAATACTAGAGAAATGCCTATTAAATGCCTGTCCTATGTTCTTTTCACCAAGAATGTCATTACCTTCAACAATAATTTTATCAGGGAGGGAGGGGACAATGGGCTGTTTATTATAACGTTTTCTTAAATATAATCTGCAATTATATTCCTGCTTACTGACCGTCGATAGAATAGAAAAGGGGGAATATTTATACCCTAAAACATTACAATAATGATACACAAAATTACCCCTTATGTAGGTTACAATTAGTGGTTTATACGTTTGAAAATACAACTTAATCGACCAACCAATCAAATTTCAATTAGTCCACAAAATTGATAAGCCAACAAACAAGAATACTTTATTATAGAACTTTGGGGACTAGTATAATAGCCAGCGGAATGTCCCCTCCCTTCCTATCCATACCTTGTCAACTTATTTATAATTTATCCTAGTTCTGCGCTTTGTTACTTATTGAAGTGCACATCCTTGTTTATTTTTATTAGTAATATTATATTTATAATTCCCTTTCTTGTAATAATGAAAATATAGTGCACAAATTTGGTAAAAAAAATCATACAATGTCAAATTGTCAATGAATAAATTTCTCCTGGATTGAAATCTGTTATAAGCCATACTGAAAAGTCATGTAGTGTATCATAATACAAGAGTATTTTTAAGACTAACATAATAGAGAAAAAAACAGAAAATGACTCACCCGGGACAACAAAACTGGAACTAATCTAATAATTTTTATTTTACTATCAACGAAAAACTGTCAAAACACAATTATCAACATATACTATAATATAAAGTATTATATGTATAAACACATTTAATTTTTTTAACTATTTATTGGTGGAATACATATGTTTCTCTATAAAAATAGATCATCAGTTCCAATTAAGATGTATAAAATAAGAGTTAAAAATATATATGTCCATGCATTTTGAATCCTTTTTAAAGACTAAATGAGAAAGAAGTGTTAGAAAATTGTGCCCCATGCGGGTTTTTTTACTGCCTATATCCTCTTGGGGTTGGGGGGGAATTAGCATCTTTATATAAAAAGGGGGAGGTGTTTAAAGGGAATCTTTAAATAGACAAAATTAGGTCATATTTATCATTTGCAGTTTTACAAATTAATACATATCATATAAAAAAAATACTGCTTTGAATATGTTTCACGTCATGCACTTTTCTCTGTGTGGACACTTGCTGAAGATTTCATTTCTGGTGTTTAAAGTTTGTATGTTAGATTTGAAAGCTTTCATTATTTCGAAGCTTTCTGTCAAGCAAAGATTGCATTTTTTGAAATTTTGATTGTAAGGGTTTGCTAGTTTTTTAATTGACCATTCAATTTTATAGTTTGTGTTTTTCTGTCTTTGTGTTTTGATGAAATCAGATAGCTTTGTGCAAGCTGTGTCTCGTGCGAAAGAGGTTTTGTGCCTACTAAATCTTTGCTTGAAAGTTGCAGAGGTTAGGCCAATATATTGATTTTGGCTCTGGTCTGAATCTAGTGTCACAGTGGCTTTATAGTATATATAAAGTAGTAAGATTTTTTGTTTTTTGAAGCTTAAGATCTTGAAAATTATTGGCTTGATTGGATTTCCCTTTTCAGAGCAGCTTTACAAATATCTTGAGCTGGTATTAAGCTATTTTCCACCCCAGACCTCACTCACCTCCCCCTAGATGCTAGGGGCGAAGCAACTAGTATTTTTGTAATGTAAAGTTAATTAATAAAGATAAGAAATTTAAGCTAATAACAAATTCTGTAAGAAAGATGATAATATGTCTTTTGTTTGAAAAATTAATGAAAGTTGAACAAAGCAATGCATTAAAATCACGGATCTAAAGGGAAAAGACAATGGTCCAAAAATTGATGTATATCCCCAATGATTATACACATATTGTCCCTTCTGTATGTTACAATCAGTGGTTAAAACGTTTGGATACTAAACTTAAGCATCTAACTAATCAAAATTGCCCAATGTTTTAGAGCCAACGAATACGAAAACGTTGTTATTAAACTTTGGGGACTAGTGTAATAAACAGCCTATTGTCCCCTCCCTCCCTGATTAAAACACATATAACATTATCTAGATGAAAAGGTTTGAATGATGGATAAAGGGATAGAATAATTAGTTGGAAATTAATTATACAAAACCGGATTAGAACCAGTTCTCAGCCATACTGAAAAATCATGTATATCATTGAAATACAGACAATATCCCACGAATATTTAAATAAATAATAGTAATATAATACCAGTGTTATCGGCCCCTCAGGGCTAACAAAACTAGTTTCTATCTTGTAATTAAATTTTTAAATCTGGGAAAAGCTGTCTATAATACGATGCAATAAACACCTATTTGAAGCACCGAGTTCTATGACTATGGTACAAAAATGTTCATTTTTAGCCTAAAACCTATTAACATCCAATTTCTGAATAGGATTACAAAGCCTATCTATGAAAGATCTAGGTTCTGAATGTATAATTCCAATGCACTGAAAGGAATAGCAACTCAACAAAGATATTTGATAAAGGGAAGTTCTCAGTGAAATAGAGAGCTAAAAAATCAAATATAGCTCCAAGGCTTTGGAAGCTGAAGTGGAAAATATATCTAAATTTTATTTATGATCATTATTATCCTTATACTAAAGTAACAGGATGTTTGTCTGTCTGTGTGTCTGTCTGTGTGTCTGTACCGAAGGATCTCGCTAACCGCTGAACCGATCGGGTTCTCCTTAACAGGGTAGATTCTCATATGTCCTGGGAAGGTTTTTAACTATTTTGGGGGAGGGTACTACCACCCATCCAAAAGGAATGACAAAAAAATTGAAAATTTTCTTAAAATCTGGGAGACTTCAACGTAACATTAGGAGGTATCCGTAAAATAAAGAATTATCGTAAACTTTAACAAACAAAAACATTTAAAGTGCCACTAGAGGCCTCAATGGGCGTAGCCGCTAGTAACACAATATAATGCCACTTGTTTAAATTTGTATTTTTTATTAACGTCAACTGCTTTCTAAAATAGAAAATAAACTTAGATACATTTTTGCCTTAAAAACAAACATTCTTTGTGATGTCTGCCAAATTTTGATTCTAATTCTTCAACTATATTCCCCCTCTTAGGATTGTCTTAACTGATCCTAGATGTCATTTTATATAAGTAATATTATTTCATGTATGGCTTGAAAACTTATTAACATTTGTGAAATGATGTCCATAATACCATGCCATAAATAACTAGTACAATTTCTTTTATAGACAATTCATATCTATCCTTTCTTTCAATTAAGAGTGAATCTTTTCATTGAATCTATGTGAAGAAAAATAAAGTTGCCTTAACTTTGAAATGATCTCTCTTTTTTGGTAAAAAGAATGGTAGCGTAATTAGTGGGTAAAATTACTTAGCAACGGTAGAGTAAAAAGTGCTTTTATTAATACAAAAGTGCTTTTATATACCAGGCTTGTCATTATCCTTTTATTAGCTTACAAACTACAAATATTTCCATAATCCTTAAAGAAAAATAACAGTATTTTTGTGTCTGTTTGTCCGTCTGTGGTAACTAAATAATCTTGCTGAACTGATATGGTTCTCCTTTAAAGAGTAGCTTCTCAAAGGTCCTGGGAATTTTTAAGGATGGTACCAACATCCTCCAAAGAAAAATCATTACAAGAGAAAATTACACCTCCCCTTAACTAATTTTAAATTTTTTTCAAAATTGAAAGTGGTGTGAGGGGTTCGACTTCCCCCTCCATCTCAAGTGTCCCTAAAGGCCTCTTGGGACGCAGCAACTAGTGGTAATAAAATATTATTAACGCTCTTGTTATTTTAGGAGTTCAAGACCAAAGTTGGAGAAAGTACACAGCTACATTGTACGATAAATTCCAATGCTTGTGGCAGTGTACATTCGGTTAAATGGTACAAAGACACAACAAGGTTAGTATACTTGTTTATTGCATCGTATTATAGACAGTTTTCCGCGGATATGAAAATGAAAAAAATAAGATTAAATCTAGTTATGTTAGTCCCCATGGGACGGGCTGACAAAACTGGTATAAATATTATGATTTTTATTTTAATATTCGTAGAAAACAGGTTATAATACGTTGTGATAGATAATTTTTCATAATAGCTGAGAACCGTTCTTATACAGCGGATATTAATCGGTTGCGAAGCCATACTGGAAAACAATATTTCTATATTTAAAATATTGACTGATTGTATTACACATTGGTTTATATTTTAAGCCAAGATTAGGTTTCAGGTATACTCCAGCAGGTCCTAATGCTTTAGGTATTTCTACTGAAAAAATTTAATTTACTTAAAAATAAAAATTAACATTTCCTTAAGATAGTGTTCTACAGGTATGTAAAAGACAATGGCCAATAAATTGATGTACATCCCCAAATATGATACCCCTTTTGTAAAATAAACTTAGTGGTTGAAACTTTTAAACAATCAATTAAATGAACCAATCAAAATTCACCGAAACCCATAAGTTATTAAGCCAACGAATAAGAAAAGTTTTTTTTTATAAAAGTTTGGGGACTAGTATAACAAACAGCCCATTGTCCAACTTTCTCCTACTAGCTAAAAAAAATAATTCCTCCTTAGTAAAAAATAGGACCTAACTTAGACAAACTTACCGAAATAAAAGAATGGAGAAATAAAAAAGATATGCATACGAGCTTCAATTTAAGATCATAAAATGGACATAATCTTCATTGGTGAAAGGTAAATGATAAAATGAGAATTTAAAAAATAGTAACTACACACATTAAGCTAACCTAATCCTAGCTAATCTCTTTAATTAATCCAGTTAGACATTTACATGGATAAAGAAAAAAGTTTATACTGTCATCTATATTGATATTAAAACCATGGATTTTTAAGTAAGTGGACGAAAAAAAATCTTTCATACTCTTTATATGTTTCTTTTATCTTTAGTATTATAATAAAAAAGCTCTCAAGAGTCAATTTGCGTTAAGCACAACCAAAAAAATCCTTATACTAAAGTAACAGGATGTCTGTGTGTTTGTACCGAAGGATCTCACTAACCGCTGAACCGATCGGGTTCTCCTTAACAGGGTAGCTTCTCATAGGTCCTGGGAAGGTTTATAACTATTACTTGGGGGGTGGGACACCCCCAACCCCCCAAAAAAATGAAAAATCCCCCCCCCAAAAAATTTTTTTAACTAAAATTACAACCCCCCCCCAAAAAAAAAATTTTCGCCCCCCCCAAAAAAAGAAAAATTTTTTACTTTTTCTTTTAAAATATAAAATAAGAAATTAAATTCGACTCTCTCCTCCTCAAGTGCCCCTAGAGGGGCGTAGCCGCTAGTAATTACATAAAAGCTCCAAACCCGCTACAAGTCAACTATGTTAAAGCTTCAAAAGATCACTTGTCTAAAAATATATAATATGACACAGGGATCTAAAGGGATAAGACAATAGCCAAAAATTGGTATGGGTCCCCATTGACGATTCACAAAATACCTTTCTGCAGATTACAATAACTAGTTGAAACGTTTGTACACTTAATTTAATGAATCAACTAATCAAATTTAGCAAAGTCCCCAAAGTTTTTAAGCAAACGAATAAGAAAACATTTGTAAAACTTTGGGGACTAGTATAATATACATACAGCCCATTGTCCCCCCCTCTCTCTGAATGCAACACTTTTTTATATTTTGAGTCTTACAACTTATCCGAGAGTCCATGAGATTGTCCACTTAATTAACATGAAAGTTAAATGCTACTTTAGTAAATTATCTGTTTCAAAACCTGTCCCAACATTTTATACATCAACTTGACATAAATTGGTCTGTATATAGGCTGTATTTATTTCTGATAATTTACCTGGTGATTAGTGACATCCTTATAATAAAGTAACAGGATGTCTGTTGTCTGTCTGTACTGAAGAATTGTCCCTTACAGAGTAGGTTCCCATCAGTCTTAGGAAGGTTTATAGATATTTTGGAGTAGGGTACCACTACCCTTTCAAAAGAAATCGCCTTTAGAAAAAAATTACCTCCCAACCTAAATTTTTTTACTTTTACTTTTTCAATTTAAAATAAAAATTTGGGTTATCGAATTTGACTCCCACCTACTCAAGTTCCACTAAAGGCCTCTAGGGGCATTGCTGTTAGTTAATGTCATAAGGAAATAATTAATATGAATATTAATTTTGCATGCAACATGCTTGAAAACAACCTTAACAGCGAAGCTTAACAGTTTAGAGTGTCAAGCAAACTAACTTTAATCAAAATATAGAAATATCGCATTAAAAATCATCAACATTATGTAGAAGTCCAAATTAATATACCAAAGAAATTTATCTAGAATTTATAAAAAAAGAAAATGTTTATTTTTCACACTTATATTTTAAGACTACTTTACTGCTTATACTGTTGTATTTAATTGGCCTAGGAATGATAATTATATCATATTAAAGAAAAAAGCTAAAACAACATATAATGAGTACATATTTATTTAGTTTTAAATTGTACTCAAAAGCTGGAGGAATCATCATGAAAACTTTGAAACAACATATAAATTGATGATAAGATTCTTGAGCCAACGAAGTGGAAACGCGTTCATAAACTTATGGTACCATCCTAATATACAATTCTTTTCATTTTTAAATGAGAAGATAGAAATTTTGTAGTATTGAATAGATAAAAGAAGCAAATTACCCTTCTATTATCTCAAATTATGCCTACCTATTGTATTCAAACTAGAAACATATACAAACTGATTTATGTTATGTGTAAGAGTGTGTGTGTGTGTTTATTATATAGACATGGTATATCTAGATGGTCCATCAATTTTCGTCAAACCTAAAAAATTCTTTAAATAAATTTAGCTTTCTAAAAATATTTTGTTGAATAAATTTGTCAAAAATTTCCTCACCCGTATCTTGTATATAACAAAATGTAAACAACAGTTTCTGTCTGCAACAAATTCCCTTTTAAATTTTGACGAAAAATGGGGTCAGTTGGACTTTCTACATATAATCTGTCTATTATTTCTCTAAAGTATCTCTATTGTTTATTATATTTGTAGCAAGTGTTATATTCTCATGAGATGTTACAGATAATGGCAATATTCATCAGGTTTATCATGGGACATATTTAACACTCTTTACATAGGTTTAAATAAGCTCTAGATTTATGACACAATAATCAAACTTAAAAAGGAATTCATAGCAGACGTACAAATCTGTTTATGTTTTGCCATGATACATGCGATGAAATGTTTGTATGATATAATTTTCCGAAAGCTTGTTTTACATTAGAAACTATACTATTATAGATGACTTACTATATATGGATTAGATATAAAATAACTGACCTTTGCCACAAAAATATTTACATTGTACATGATTTAACCTAAATATAATTTGGCAGGATTGTTTCTTTAATGTGTTCATACTGGTCCAATTAGTTTAGTAGGTATCTAGATTAACTTATTTATTAAAATCCTAAATTAAGAGTTTATCTTTGGGTAGGAAAGATACTCTATAAAATGTATTTGTACATAGGACCAGGGATTAGAAAGTATAAAAATGTATTAAATGCAACATTAAAAAAAGTTGTCTTATAGATTTCTTTACCATTTCCACCCCAATAGTCAATTATACTGGGTTATCTTAACAATGATTTTTAAATCAAATTTTTAAAGTGGGAAAGAAGAAGTGAAAAAGTTGAATAAGAAAGAAACTGAATTAAGCATATCATAGAATTACCCCAAATATTCTTTTCAAATTCATGCATATTAAAACAAATATATTCAACTATTTTCAACATTCACATATCTAGTTTTAAACAGAAACACAATATTATTTTGATTTACTATTGAATTTATTGACTTGTTTAGATATTTCTTAAAGATTTTGTGCCCATTTTGGCTTTCAGTTTAGTGGATTTTTAAAAATTAATATTTTCAGATTGTTTGTGTACAGTCCTGTTTCCAGTTTTAAGAATTCTGAAGGGCCATTATTATACATAGTAGTATGATAAAGAAATGTTTCCAGGCAAACTAATCAAAATAGGCCAATATAATCTTAATGTTAAACTCAAACTTGTGCAATGTACTTAACCTAAATAGAAATTTATAATTATATATGTTGAGAAAAAATATTTAAAAGACATTCCTTTTAAAATTTATATTTTTAGGGTGTTTGTGTACAGTCCTGTTTCCAGTTTTAAGAATTCTGAGGGGCCATTATCGAACAGGGCTGCCATGTCTCTGGATAATAACACTGCTCTTCTTCAGTTTACGCACACAAGGTAATCACATACACATATATCATATTTTTACAAAAATATCTAAATAAATTTATAATATAATGTATAACCAGACAACTTCCTAAATCCACCTGTCAATGAAATTTTTCGTCTGCTAACAAATTGCTTTCTGCTTTCCAGACGCTATTGATTGATTTTCAACAAACCAATTACTTTTCCCTACTTATAGATGTTGTCATCAAGGTTTCATATCAATAAAATTAATATGAATCAAAATGGATAAAACTTTGTTTCAAAAGTTTCTTGTATATAACTATAAATGACGAACATTAAATGCTTTGTTGTGGTCTATTAAAAAGTCTATGATTATCAAACCTCAAATTTGACAGTAATTTGCATTTGTATGTGATTGTTTTTGGACAGCAAATCCATTAAAATGTTATGTTTGTCTGTATGCTTTTTTTGCTTGAACAAAAATGTCTCTTAGAAAAATTGTATTACTTTAATTTTGTTAGTTTAATCATTTAACTTACTACGTGATACTTAAGATTTTACTATACTAAAATATATTCCTTTATATTACACTAGCGGCTATTCCCCTAGAGGCCTCTGGGGTCACTTGAAATAATGGGGATGGGGGATAGTTTACCCCTTACTTTCTAAAAGGAAATAAAAGGTTTTTTTTTGGAGGGGGGGGGGGTGTTTTTTTTTTCGAAGGGCGATTTAACTTGTGAGTGTAGACATACCCTTCCCCAAAATAGTTATAAACCTTTCCTGGACCTATAAGAAACTAAACTGTAAAGGAGACCAATTTTGATTCGGCGGTGTGCGAGAGCCTTCGCTACAAACAAAAAAATCTTACTACTTAATGAAAATAGATATTACTTAAGCATTTTATTGAGCTTCAATAACAGTAATGATTTTATAGATTTTCCTCATAAATAAAATACTATGGAATACCAATTGTAAAAAAATATTCTAAATAATAATATGCATTTTGCTAAACGATTCAGGGAAAAAGGGAATAAAAGAAGGGAATAAAAGAAGGGATTGAAAAATAATTTACAATCCTTTTGCCCCCAATATGAGAACAAACTATTTAAGGCAGACCTTTATGCTTACATGTTGTGGACAAAACTAATTTATCGTAGATTGTCCTATC
Organism: Acartia tonsa; assembly: GCF_053477335.1. NCBI lineage: Eukaryota > Metazoa > Arthropoda > Copepoda > Calanoida > Acartiidae > Acartia > Acartia tonsa. The sequence goes on from NC_137266.1 coordinate 48,387,579, forward strand.
ACTGTAACCTTGTTGGCGATTACAGGATAGACTTTTACCTTCATTTATTAGATAGTTATATAATCTCATTGTTTGATTTATAGTTTGATACAAGTGATTCATTTAAAAATGAAATTATTTCAATAAGAGTTTAATTAGTTTAAGCTGAGCTAGTTATGTATAGTTTATTTTATCTGTTAGGCTTCCCGCAGGGACGAGAGACTTCAGTCAAACAGTAAACAAATAAAAAAGTCTGATAAAATACAGTTGATATGATTTACATTTTAATAATATGTTTTTTTCTATATATTTACCTTATACTTTTTCCTGGCATAATCTAGCTATGTTGACAGCTAATGGGAGTAAGTCATGAAAATATTCTCCCAATGATTGGACATTTTCATAAAACAACACATATTGTACTTTAATAAAAATAAAACAACTTATTAGTACTGGTTTCTTAGTCTCATATCTAGCATAACATCCGCTAGTTTGTTAAGAGTCCAAATCTCAGCCCAAAAGTGTCATAGGTAAGGCTATAAAAACTTTACGTGCTGATGCTATGTCAAATTTGGATACTCCAAAGGCCTGATTTTTTAGTTAGTCTCCCCCAATCATTTGATTTTTTGTTTGACCGTTGAGAAGCTTTACTGTAAAGCAGAACCATGTTGATTCAGAGGTTAGCAAGATCCCTCGGTACTCACACACATATACTGTTACTTTAGTATAAGGATTGGTAGTTTTATAAGACAACTTTTTGATAGGTCTCCAATAAAGTTGTAAGTATAATGTCTGGACAAAAGTAAACACATTGTAATAATAAAAAACAAATATTCCAGTATAACTTTAAATCCGATCAATAGCTGCTGGATTAGAAACGTTTTTCAGTCACAAAAATCATGTATAGCATCGTATTAACTACAATTTTCCACGAATATCAAAATAATAATCATAAGATTAAAATTAGTTTTGACAACTCAGGACTCTCAAAACTAGAGTTAATCTTATAATTTTTCTTTTTCATATCCGCGGAAACCCGTCTATAATACGATGCGATAAATAACAATTCTAATTTAGTTTACTACTCTACGTTATAAATAAATGATCATACAATATGTCTAATTCAAAAGTGAAGCTTTTCTGCAAGCAAGGTTTGCCTGAAAGTAAAGTTATATAGCTAGTCATGTTTCAACCATTATGTAAACTCCCAAACAAGTTTGATATAAATTTTCTATAATATAAAGTAGAACGATGTCTGTCTGTTTGTCTGTCCGTCCGTCTGTCTGTCTGTCCGTCCATCCGTCAATTAAGATCTCGGTAACCACTGAACCGATCGGATTCTACTCTTCATGGTATATACTTACTGGTCCTGTGGTGGTTTTAGGCTATTTACTTGGGGGGTGGGACAACCCCCCCCCCCCCAAAAAAAAAAAAAAATCCTCCCCGTTTTTTTTTTAAATAGAAAGTAGTGGGGGGACCTTAGTGGGGGTGCTTAATTTTTTTTTTTTAACAGAAAGTAGTGGGGGTACCTTAGTACGGGTACTTAATTTTTTTTAATTACCTCTTGGGACAAAGCCCCTAGAGGCTAGGGGCAAAGCCGCTAGTAAATTTATAGAGTGATATGTCATAAGAATAAATTTGCAATATAAATAAAACCACTAATTAATTTTTTTGAATAGTTTCAGGCTTTCTTTAAGCTTCTAAAGGCGAGTTACTTGATTGTAAATTGAATTTTTGTATTTTTGCTTTCCAAGATTGCCTGTTAATATATTGATAAAAATCAATTATTTTACTTTTTTGAAAAAATTGGTTTATTTTGGCAGAACTTTATTATTTGTTGACATAATGAAGCTTTATTGTGTAAGCTATTTTAGTTTTTTTATATAATAAACATACTAATATTCATGAAGAGAGTGTTTCATTTTAAGATTTTGTATAAATATTAGTCTTAGTTAAAGGCTTTAATTTAAGATACATAAATCTCGTTTTTAGAGTATAGTTCGTGTACTTTAGACTTTAGAAAGACATAAGATAGTATATTAAAAATTTAATTTTTAAGCAGGTAGGGGTGGGACATTGGGCTTTTTATAACACAATGTTTCAAAATAAGGTTCTCTTATTCGTTGGCTTAACTACTTTTGGGTCTTTTATTAAATTTTTATTGGTTGGTCAATTAATTTGAGTTAAACCACCAATTATAATTTACAGAAGGGGTAATTTTGTATATCATCGTTTGGATTGGAATGTATATCAATTTATCGTTCATTGTCTTTTCGCTTTAGATCCCTGATTTTCCAGAAATAGGGATGGAGGGGATAATGGATGTGTCCAAACTTTTCCACCAATGATTTTAACATTAAATTGGCTATTTAAATTGTGTGACTGTTTTTATATTACTGTCTCCATTGTCATTATTCCTTTTTGTCCATCTGACATTATAAACAGACAATCAAACAATTTATTGAAGACGTGCATACATTTTAACAAAGCATTTTTTAGTAAAGCTTTTGAGACTACACAAAAATTTACCTCTAAAGCTGTTTTGGTGTTCTTACTGGATAAACGTACAAAAAAAAGTAGTACTATGTATTTGACAGTACTTTCCATATGACCAATTAAAATCGAATATTTTCACATTTTTGTGGAAATATTTTTTGTATTGTATTGGTAATTGGCTTTTTCATTGCTAGTGACGCAAATATTTATCATTTTATTCATAGTAGACTTGAAAATTGACCAAAAAAGAAACATTAAAATCAATAATTTATATGAAAAAAGAGATTTTTTATATTTTTATGAGATTTAAGTATTAAGTATTTGTATTTTAAACAAGATTTTTGAAAATCATTAAAAAATTCCTAAATTTATTTCAATATACCAAAAAATTTCATGCTTTCTCTATTTTCAAGAATCATGACAAATCAAGAATCAAAAATTACCAATTATAGGCCAGTAAAATGTACTATTGGTCAATTATAATGTATACTGGCCTCTAATTGGTCATTTGCACTTATGACGTAATTTTTTATAGGCGATATAAGCTGCTTCCAAATCGACGCTTTCTCTGTGATATTACTATACAACAATATCATCTTAAATTCCTTTACTGTATTTATCTGTCTATATCCCTAACCTTTAAGCGCAGGTATCTAAAGGGATAGGAAAATAAACAAAACAAAAATATATACATTTTAAATGACGATACACAAAAATATCCATTCTGTAGAATTATTAGTTCAATGGTTTAAAACTAACCAATTTTAACTAAAAGTTGTTAAGCCAACGAATAGGATAATGATATTAAAAAAAACTTTGGGCACCAGAATATATCCCAGTCCAATGTCCCCTCCCTACATCCCTGAACCACAGAAGAAAATAACTTTTGATCTTGATTTGTGAAACTACTATAGAAAGTGCTGACGGGGAGACAAAGTTTAGGGACAATTCTTTACTATTCATTTTCAAGGTGGAGTTGGTAACTTTCAGGGGAATTCTTAAAATCGAAGCTTTTCTATAATTAGGGTCTGTACGTCCGTTTGTCCGGAACACTTACCTTATTTCATTAATTCAGACATGTTACAATTGTCCTGTCGATTTTAAACTTTGCATGCTGATTCCTATAACAGTTAGGTACGATTTAGACCAATTGTTACCAAAAAGTCAACTTAAAATATTTTGCTTTTTAACTCTTTTAACAAAATTTTTAATGTGATATAATTATTCTATTCATCTGATTTTACTTTACAAATTTACTTACGATTTTGTTAAGACTGAAACATTTATATTTTGCTTTTTCAGTTCTGACACACTACAAGTGTTAATGTTGGTTTGTCCTACCATTTTAGAGCTTCACTTTTATGGATGTTGTCATCCTTGTTTCTTGATAACCATGACCGTTTAGCGGCAGCGCTTCTAGCTTCTAGTACTTAAGTGAGGTTACGATGTTAACTGATATTTTGTTCTACTAAAAGTAACATTATCTATAATACAAAGTAAACGATGTCTGTTTAGCCATCAATCCTTTTCTTCATCAGTGTGTCTGTTCGTTTGTCCCCTAAAATCTCCAAAATTGCAATTTATTTTTCTTGTTAATAATAGTTTATTACTTTTGTAAAGTTGTAAACTTTATCTATTTAATAGTAGTAGTTTAGCATTAAAGCTAATCTTTCAATCAATTTGTCTGTTCGAAGCTAGAAAGGCAGACATGATTTTAGTTAATTAAAAACGATGCTCACCTTCTTTATATTTCCAATTGTCTGTTGGAGTATCCGTTTTTTTTACTTTTCCAGTGAGAAATATAATATCATAGTCTCTAATAATGTTTGTGAATAAACATTTCTTTCACTAATAATGATTCTTCTCTAAGATTCCCTTTGTTCATAGGTCTATTACTATGTGGCAATCACCTAACCTAAAATAACCTATCAAAAGCTACTGTGAAAATACGACGAAACGCCCTTTATGATGCGATTATAATGATAACGCTGCGGGGCCATCATCTAACCTAAAATAACCTATCAAAAGCTACTGTGAAAATACGACGAAACGCCCCTTATGAGGCGATTATAATAATAACCCAGCGGGGCAATCACCTAACCTAAAATAACCTATCAAAAGCTACTGTGAAAATACGACGAAACGCTCCTTATGAGGCGATTATAATAATAACCCAGCGGGGCAATCACCTAACCTAAAATAACCTATCAAAAGCTACTGTGAAAATACTGTGCCGAAACGTCCCTTAAGAGGCGATGTCCCGAAAGGGGCTATACCCGAAAAATGATAATTATTTTATATAGAATAATTTTACTAATAAATACTTATTACGCTAAAGTCTCAATGTCCGTTCGTCTACTTTGCTGGTCTTAACAAGTAAAATATTATTTGTACATCTATGCTTCGCTACTTTGAATGTTGGCACCCTTGTTATAGTTTTATTAGTGTAAATAAATCCCTTTTAATTAGTTTGATATTCTCATAAACATGTCAACACAATAAATTAATATTTCTACCAGAGTTTATTTAAAACTACCAAAATGTCCTCAAAAAAGCTTGGACGTCCTTAAAAACTACAAAGAAGTAGCGTAGCTGCTCTATAAATGTGTAAAATCCGTTCATACAACACAGTAAGTTACTTAAAATTACTATGAAATTTTATAATCTTTGATGTAGTATTCATTGTTTCAATAATAACAATTTTAAACAGTTATTTCATTCTTGTTGTTAGGTTAGGTTAGTTAAATACAAAATGACCCCCGCAGGGATAATAACCTTTATATTGAATGGGTTCTACAGGTTCAACAATCATTTAGGGGGAGGGGAGTGTTTTAAACAGGATAGAATAAATCAACGGTTTTATACATATACTGATCAAAGCCTCATACTTCTTTTACGTTCAAGCATGAAAAATACAGCTACTATGCGAAAAACATACTTATGTTTCTGATAATAAACATTAAATCCATAAGGGAAACAGAGCTTACTTTTTTTTGTGCGAACACTTTGGCGGGAAGCTGCATTTGCATCTAATTTATTAATTAGGACAAAATATTAACAAGAATTAAACTTTCCATAAACAACACAGCTTTTATATTTACACAAGGACACATAATTGCAATGGTATTTGTGTTAGGATTTAGAAATATTTAAGAGGCTAAGGACAATTTAGGGATAGCTTTAGATAGGAAATAATCAGGGATAAGACAATGGCCGATAAATGAATGTACATTCACGAAATTACCCCTTCTGTAAATTTCAATTAGGGGTTGAATCAACCAACGAATATAATAACGTGATTATAAAACTTTAGTTTGCAGTGTAATTTACAGTCCAATGTCTTCTCCCTCACACTGGTAGTTATATATCTGAACTTGTATAATTATTATGCCTTTAATATGTCTGCCTGCTGTCTGTCTATCTGTAATGCTTTAATATCTAGAATGTTTTTTGTAGACAATCCGACAAGGGAATTTACAAGTATAAAGTTACATATGGTGCATTATTTGCCAAATGTACCACTTTTCTGCACGACCTCTCCGATTTTGGTAATACTCTATATTTTGGTCCGTTGGGTCATTCAAGGATGCTGGATGGCCAAAAAAAAGTTTCAGAGTCCCTGGATGTCTAGATATCTAGCTATCTATGAGGGTAGGTAACAAAAATTAAAAAAAAACTCCATTTTTTCACAATTTTAAAAATTATTTTTTTCATCAATCTTTCATCCAACCTATACATTTTATACACCAAAATGATCGTTTATTCATGTCAAAAGCACACATAGTGTTATTTTGGCCAAAACTTTAGTTTTACAGGGTGTCCAACAAAAAGTGTATTTTGGATATCTAGCGCAATACCCAAAATACCTGTCCGAAAAAAATCGTTTTTTTTGGCTTAAATACTGTGTTTAATCTGTGGGCATATGTGGTATATAGCGGTTTGGAGGACCCGGGACTATAAGGTTGTCAAATTTCACTTTTGGACACCCTGTAAATGTGATTTTTGCGTTTGTAGAGCTAAAAATTGGTCCAAATTGGCTATTTTTTTCAAATTACTCTTTTAAGTGTCTAAGTATGTTTGGCCATAGTGTTTTCTGACCAGATCAATATTTTCCTATTTTTTGGACACCCTGTATTTTCAACAAAAAAAAATTAAAATTTTTGTTATTTTTTTATAATTTTTTATTTTATTTCTAAGTGTCTAAAAACTGTCATGTAAATACATAGTTTGACTGATGACAATAGTATGTGCCTAGTTTACAAATTTACACACTTTTGGGACAATAGTATATGTATATTTTACAAATTTTCACACTTTTGGGACACCCTGTGCATGATTTAAAAAAAATGGTAGTTTTTGCCCCTTTTTGGGGAGAAGGAGTCGTTTTAGGACCATAAACCTTTTCTGCATTATTTTAGAACTTTGTAAGGCGCATCTTTTGTTATATATGCATCATCCGCCTCCGGCGAACCGTTTTGCCGGTATTCACCGCCAAAGGCGGAATTTTCTACGTTTTTGCCGTTCCCGATGTTTTAATTGGCAGTTTTGGGGAGAAGAAGTTGTTTTATCAAGATCACTCTGAAATACTTTTATTTAGGCAATTTAATTTACCACATTTCTTATTTTTGCATCATCCGCCTCCGGCGAACCGTTTTGCCGGTATTCACCGCCAAAGACGGAATTTATGACGTTTTTGCCGTACCCGATGTTTTGATGGGCAGTTTCGGGGGGAAGGAGTTGTTTTATCAAGATCACTCTGAAATACTTTTATTTAGGCAATTTAATTTACCACATTTCTTATTTTTGCACCATCCGCCTCCGGCGAACCGTTTTGCCGGTATTCACCGCCAAAGACGGAATTTATGTCGTTTTTGCCGTTCCCGATGTTTTTAAGCTTAGCTATTATGAATGTTTTCATTCTTGTTTATTTTATATAAAAGATAAGGATATAATTTTATTTCAACAAAAAATATCACACTTTACAACAATCTTAACAAACGAACAACTGATTTTTCATAAATCTGAATTGAAGAAATCTAAAAATATTTTGTTACTTCATCCCTTCCTCTAAAAATTATGACGATCCTTAACTAGAAATTGATTTTTTTTAAAATATATTTTATTGGAAGAGAACATTTTACATTATTTTGAAGAAACTATTTCTTTTTTTTCTTTGCTGAATTTTGTTTAGTCACCTTTTTTCTTTTATTGTTTTTTTTTCAAATTAACTTCTTTTCCAGTTTGGCTGTTTGATGTAAATTTTACCAAGAGCGTGTTTGAGTCTATTGGAATGAAGGCATGGAAAAGCATAGTTTGTTTTATAGTGGAACATTGTTGGAATCTTTCTTCGAGCCATAATTTTTTTGCTTCTATTTGTTCTTTGGCAACATAAAACAGTTTTATGTTTTTAATATTTTTTTCACCATAACTAAATAACTCCTGTGGAGTTAAAATAAAGTTTCCTGATGGGGAACGCATGGAATGAGAATAGGCTGCTCTCTAGTGACCAAAAATCTTTTATGTTAACTTACATGATTTTATTTTAAGAACATACCATTTGTTTTTAGTTTAATTTTCAATAAGAATGAAAATATCTTTAACGGATATTTAAGTAATATATTGGAATATGATATTAAATTGTAACCATTCACATTGGCATATATTATAAATTTATATTATAGAGTAGCTTTCATGTATCCAATTATTATAAACCCGCAAGCATGGCTCAATACATAGTGCATCTGCTGATAGGTTTGAATCTCAGTCTTAACAAAAGTTAAAATGATTCCTACTGTTGCACAACATAAATAGAGTAGGGATAATGCCTTGGCCCATAAAAACTCATTAGCATGCACAGTTCAGACTTCTCAGGAAAAGGTTTTGCAACCTAAGGGTTAATTGTCTGTTGGATGTTACTTAACCCAATGTCCTAGGATGATGCTCTGGATTCTCTAGATGATTACTTAAAAATTATTTAGTTATTAGGAGAATCATGCCCTAACAGGTATAATATCATTATCATAAAAGAATGTTCCTTAATAGTTCCTCCTATTCCATCATAACTCCCTTTGCCATGCGCAGTTGCAAAGAAGTGCCACTCTGCATCTAGACCGAAATCTTCTTTGTGGTTGGCAAGATTGCAAAAATTTTTAAAATTTTTATACTGAGCTGAAAAAAAAATAAAAAAAAGTAAATTTGGGGAGAAGGAGTCGTTTTAGGACCATAAACCTTTTCTGCATTATTTTAGAACTTTGTAAGGCGCATCTTTTGTTATATATGCATCATCCGCCTCCGGCGAACCGTTTTGCCGGTATTCACCACCAAAGGCGGAATTTTCTACGTTTTTGCCGTTCCCGATGTTTTAATTGGCAGTTTTGGGGAGAAGAAGTTGTTTTATCAAGATCACTCTGAAATACTTTTATTTAGGCAATTTAATTTACCACATTTCTTATTTTTGCATCATCCGCCTCCGGCGAACCGTTTTGCCGGTATTCACCGCCAAAGACGGAATTTATGACGTTTTTGCCGTACCCGATGTTTTGATGGGCAGTTTCGGGGGGAAGGAGTTGTTTTATCAAGATCACTCTGAAATACTTTTATTTCGGCAATTTAATTTACCACATTTCTTTTTTTTGCACCATCCGCCTCCGGCGAACCGTTTTGCCGGTATTCACCGCCAAAGACGGAATTTATGACGTTTTTGCCGTACCCGATGTTTTGATGGGCAGTTTTGGGGGAAAGGAGTTGTTTTATTAAGATCACTCTGAAATACTTTTATTTAGGCAATTTAATTTACTAAATTTCATGTGAAGTATATTTTTTTTTACGTCCAACTGATTTTTGTCAAAATGAATTACAATTGGACGTGCTTTATATAGTTTATGTCATATCAAATATTTTTAATAAAATATTCACTTATTTTCTTGTTTTAACAATTAAGATAAAAATAATAAGATGAAGTTTAAAGTAGAAAAATATTTGTGTTTGTCCAATTATTTTCTACTTTGTCTATGGCTTACTAGCGTCGGTGAATTAAAAAACTGGTTCTGGTTCAAATTAGCAGACAACCTTATTAGCGCGTCAATGTAAACAGGCGCGGTGACGGTTAATTGACACATCAGAAGGTCCGTTGAAAATAAGCTCAAACTAAAAAAATAAACAATCTTAAACTTATTATAAAGTGTTGTGGTTAAATGATCATGAATGAATTAAAAATATGTGCTTTTCTAAATTGTGATACACCAGGGACAGAATATATTAAAGACCATGATTTATTTTTGCTAAGAGCAAAAAATGAACAATTCAACAAATGTTGCCGTTATCTGTGTAATAAACATTATCTTGACTTTGTGAAATTTTATTCTCTTTGGCAAAAAACCTGTAGTGATCCGTATATTATACACAAAAGCGTAGTTTCTGGTGAATGGTTAGTAGAAATAACTTTAAATGATGCCACAAAATACCCTGGCCTTATTCCTGGACGAAAACTGTGCTGCCGTTGCAAAACAATGGTCCTTGCTGGAAAAATAATTGAAGCTCAAGATGATGATTATGTTGAAAAAGTTCAGGAATCGCCATCTTTTGACCTAATGGAAACACCTCCAATTATAAATGCTTTAGGTATGTTGGGATAGAAATCTTTATAATTTATAGTTTTATTACTTTTCCATAGCCAAACCTTAAACTTAAGTTAGACGGAAGTATAGTGTGTTATTAGTAGCGAAGCTACTCTATAATTCGAAATGTCTGTCCGTCTGTCTGTCTGAGACAAAGTGGGGGAAACGTGATTTTCTCGGCTCCTATTAAAGATTCACAGTTGAAATTTTTATTAGTAGCGAAGCTACTCTATAATTCGAAATGTCCATCCGTCCGTCCGTCTGTCTGAGACAAAGTGGGGGAAACTTGATTTTCTCGGCTCCTATTAAAGATACACAGTTGAAATTTTGATTAGTAGCGAAGCTACTCTATAATTCGAAATGTCCGTCCGTCCGTCCGTCTGTCTGTCTGTCCGTCCGTCTGTTCGTCTGTCTGTCCGTCTGTCTGTCCGTCCGTCTGTCCGTCCGTCTGTCCGTCTGTCTGTCCGTCCGTCTGTCTGAGACAAAGTGGGGGAAACGTTTATTTTATTAGTAGCGAAGCTACTCTATAATTCGAAATGTCCGTCCGTCTGTCTGTCTGTCTGAGACAAAGTGGGGGAAATGTGATTTTCTTGGCTCCTATTACAGATACACAGTTAAAATTTTTAGTGAAGATTTCCATGACATATGCCCATCTAATCTACACATTGTTTTGTCCATCTGTTATGTTGTCATTTTTGTTTAAATTCTAGAAACACTTGGAGTTTCCCCATGGGACAAAAGAAGAATTAGTGCCGAGTATGCACAAAACAAAGTGACAAGTGCTGCTAACAAAATAAAAGAAACCATTCAAACAGTGGCAAATGTTAAACTACCTGACCCTCAAGATGATTTGAATGCAATTTTGAAGGTGACTCAAATATTAAAATCTTACAAAGCTTTTCTATAATTACAGTCAGTTCATCCATCCGCAAATAATGTATAACTTTTTTTTGTTAATTTAAACATGTCAGAATTGACCTATCAATTTCAAACTTTTAATGCTAATTCCAACAACAATTAGGTATAATTTCAAAAGCATAGAAACCCTATAATTGTCATTAGAAAGTTTGTACGTCCATTTAAAACATGCTGTTTTTTCCTGTTTTGACAATAACTTTTTGAATCTTAAAACCATCCTATTCATCTGATTTTTAAAAGCATGTTACATACAATTTTAAATCGATATTCTGCATTGCATACTATCTCTTAACAGTCATGCTCCTTTCAAGACAATAATTGGTTGGGAGGGGGGGGGGGGTGCGTTCAATTCCCCCTACCCTCCCTATAATCTCAGCTCCTAATAGAGCCCTCTATCTTTCACACACGGAAAATGAGATAGAAAAAAAAACGGAGGGGGGGGGGGGGGCGTTCTGACTATTAAGAGTTAAAATTGTATTTATGCTAGGGATTTCAAGAAAAGTTTCCTCTGGGAAGTATGAATGACAAATGGAAAATTTTGACAAGTCTGCCAAGTGAATGGTCAGTGTCTACTGTAAAAAAACATTTTCCAGAAGCAGGCATAAGAATGATAAAAAAAGCAAAGAATCTGCAGAATGAAAATGGTAACTAATTGTTCTTTCTTTAAATTTTGTAGGTTCATTATCATCTCCAATGCCAAGACAGGGAAGAAAACTCCCAGAAGAAACTATCAAGAAAATCGTAGAATTTTATCGTTCTGATGGAATATCCAGAGAATTGCCAGGTAAAGTATAATCATTAGATGGTGCTTTCATTTACTACATTTTAAAAAAGAAGATTTTTTTAAAGTTGGACTCCTAACAGGTCTGGGGGGGGGGGGGCGTTCAACAACCCCCTCTCCCATTATTTCAGCTCCTATAAGAGCTAGAGGGCTAAACAAATTTGTGCAGGTCACCTGTTTTATAATGAATTTCTGACAAAAAGTGAGTCAAAGTCAATTTTCGCTTCCTTCACCCTTTTATTTAACAACCTTTGTTTATAGGTCCTTTTTAAGAGAGGGGGCATAATTATAACAGCATCTTACTGAATGTTTGGGACTGTAAATTTACTGTGGTACCCAAAGTATTATAACAGCATCTTATTAGACATTGGGGACTGAAAATTACTGTAATAAGGGATGGGGGGGGGGGGGGGCGGGGGGTGGGGTAACTTTGGTTGGGCTGGATATCCAGCAATTTTATATTTTTATTTTATTATATTTTTATCTTTTATATTCTGCAACAAAATCTCTGCTATTTTAAATTTTCAAGGGCTGTCATTTTCTTATTATTGAAGCTAGAAGAATAATTTTTGTCTGTCCGTCAGTCTGTAATGCTATGGGGGAAATGTGATTTTCTCAGCTCCTATTAAAGATAGACAGCTGCAAATATTGCTAGAATCCGGAATCCGCAGAGAATCAGTTTTATTTTTGGATGGATTTTTGAAGAATCTGAATTCGAATTTGGTCCAAAAATTAGACGGATTGCCAACTCTAATATAAACCCTGTAAAAATGTTTTTTTTTAGGTCGAAGAGATACAATAAAAGTTAAAGAAAATGATGAATATGTTTATAAAGCAAAACGCTTGCTTTTGTTTAGAGTAGATGAACTGCATGAGCAGTTTTTAAAAGACAATCCAAACAACGTTGTATCTATTTCGAAATTTTACCAGTTAAAACCAAGAGAAGTTATTCTTACGAATGCTAATGGCATTCATAATGTATGCGTATGTATCATACACAACAATGTCGAACTCCTATTTGAAAGTTCAGGACTACTTTATTCTAATCCATTGAATCTTGAATCTGATACTAATAAACTTTCATACAGACATTACATGCAAATACTAATGTGTAACTCGCCAAGTGATAATTGTTATCAGAATTTGTGCAATGTATGCAGAGCCAAAGATATTTCCCAAGAAGTTCAAGCTCTTAAAGATCATTTTACTGAAGAAGAAATTGAAATTATTACATTCTGGCAATGGACTAACACTGATAGATCAAATATTATTCAAATAAGTTTAGAAGTAGATGATTTTGTTGATCATTTGATAAGTAGCCTACAAGATTTGAAACTTCATAGTTATATTGCCTCTCAACAAACAAATTTTTTCAAACATAAGAAAGAAACATTAAAAGAAGATGAGGCTATCCTTGCTGGTGACTTTAGGCAATTGTATATTTGCTAGTGTATAGCAGCATTTTCTGTCTTTTTGCCTTTCATGTATTTTTTCAAAAGTATAACCCATATTTTAGACAAAAAAAGTGTGCTTATATCATATCTATAAAACAAAGTAGCTTGATGTCTATCTGTCTATCCATTCCTAAAGATCTTGGTAACTAATGAACCGATTGGATTCTACTCTTCATGGAATATACCTACTGGTCCTGTGGTGGTTTTAGGCTATTTTCTTAGGGGGATTGGACACCAATATATTTTTTACGAATTTTTTCCGCTAGGTAGGCAATAGAACAAACATGTAATTAAACCTCTTGGGGCACAGCCCCTAGAGGCCAGGGGCGAAGCCACTAGTACCTATAATAAAGTAACAAGATGTCTGTTTGTTCATATCTACTGAAGGATATTGTTAACTGCTGAACTGAATGGATTCTCCTTTACAGGGTAGCTACTCATAGGTCTCAGGAAGGTTTTTAGCTATTTTGGTGGAAGGTACCTACCCCGAGAAAAAAATTACCCCCCCTGAAACATAAAAGGTCTCTAGGGGCATAGCTACTAGTATTAATTATAGTGTTGAAGAATGATAAACCTCCTCATATCTAAATGAAAATTTATGACTCACTATCTAATGTGACCTATACAATTTAATCCAGCCAAAACTACGCATTTGTAGTCCAGAACTCATCACAAGCATTTCACTGGAACAGGGAATAACTTAATTTAAACAATACATTTGTCTGTAAACTGAAGTGTAACAGCAAGGGCATATAAGCTTTTATATTTGGGGGAGGGGATAAAAATTTTAAGGGTGGGGTAATTTGTTTTTGGGGGAGGGAATATGGTGCCCGAAGCACGACACAAACTTTTTCCCTACTCCTATGCCTATAGCATCCCCAAATTTGTTTGGAGAGGTAATCATCCCTTTACCCCCCCCCCCCCCTGGACGTCCTCGTGTAACAGTGTGTGCCTTAATTTAAAGCATTACAGTTAATTTTATGTTTTTAGCCGTCTTTAACTGTCCATGTGTATGTCTGAATGAAACTTTGATTGTAAATATTTATTCATTTAAATTTGTTATCAATTTTAAAAGGTCACAGTCAACAATACATCCCTGGGTACTTAATTGTACTGATGAAAATGGAGTTAAAGTGACAAGATCTTTTGCAGTTATCAGTGATGAATTAGAACACAACACGGTTGCTGTATTTTCATTTCAGGAATGAATTGTGTTCACTTAAAATATTTATTTTAGAATAAAAACCAATGGCTCTGCTTTAGAATAATCTAGTTTAATTTGCTATCAAATAAAATTTTAAAGTTAGTTTTCACACCAAATATACATCATTAAAATCGAGTGAAGTAATTATTGTTTCTTGTATTCATTCGAATCCGGTGGATAGGAACCGGTTCTCATCCATATGAAAAAACTATGTCTAGCATCGTATTATATCCAGCTTTCTACGAATATAGAAATGTACAATCATAAGATTAAAACTAGTTTTTTTAGCCGGTGACTTCGTCACCTCGGGGCTAAAAAAACTAGTTTTAATCTCATAATTGTACATTCTATATCCGCAGACAGCCGTTTATAATACGATGCGAGAAATAACTATTCCTATAGTTCAGAATTTATTGAGCATAATTTAGGAGGTAGTTCTGAATGAAATTAAAAAAGAATATCCTCATATAAAAAAAGTGTTCTACTTCTCAGATGGTTGCAAAGGTAAATTTAACTTGAAGGAAAAATTTATTTGTAATATTGCTTATATTTTTTTATAAAAATGATTTTCTAATATTGTAAAGATATCTCTTTGATAATATCCTTGTTAATGTTCTTAGCAAATAATAGTGAAGAGTATTGTTATACTCAAAAAAATCAATAGTAGTTTCCTAAATGTAAATAATACAAACATTTTTCATTATTTCATTTTTCATATAGTTTGCTTGTTACTACCCATGGAAACTAGTATTTTTATCATTACTTTTTTTTATTTTTTTTCAGCTCAGTATAAAAATTTTAAAAATTTTTGCAATCTTGCCAACCACAAAGAAGATTTCGGTCTAGATGCAGAGTGGCACTTCTTTGCAACTGCGCATGGCAAAGGGAGTTATGATGGAATAGGAGGAACTATTAAGGAACATTCTTTTATGATAATGATATTATACCTGTTAGGGCATGATTCTCCTAATAACTAAATAATTTTTAAGTAATCATCTAGAGAATCCAGAGCATCATCCTAGGACATTGGGTTAAGTAACATCCAACAGACAATTAACCCTTAGGTTGCAAAACCTTTTCCTGAGAAGTCTGAACTGTGCATGCTAATGAGTTTTTATGGGCCAAGGCATTATCCCTACTCTATTTATGTTGTGCAACAGTAGGAATCATTTTAACTTTTGTTAAGACTGAGATTCAAACCTATCAGCAGATGCACTATGTATTGAGCCATGCTTGCGGGTTTATAATAATTGGATACATGAAAGCTACTCTATAATATAAATTTATAATATATGCCAATGTGAATGGTTACAATTTAATATCATATTCCAATATATTACATAAATATCCGTTAAAGATATTTTCATTCTTATTGAAAATTAAACTAAAAACAAATGGTATGTTCTTAAAATAAAATCATGTAAGTTAACATAAAAGATTTTTGGTCACTAGAGAGCAGCCTATTCTCATTCCATGCGTTCCCCATCAGGAAACTTTATTTTAACACCACAGGAGTTATTTAGTTATGGTGAAAAAAATATTAAAAACATAAAACTGTTTTATGTTGCCAAAGAACAAATAGAAGCAAAAAAATTATGGCTCGAAGAAAGATTCCAACAATGTTCCACTATAAAACAAACTATGCTTCTCCATGCCTTCATTCCAATAGACTCAAACACGCTCTTGGTAAAATTTACATCAAACAGCCAAACTGGAAAAGAAGTTAATTTGAAAAAAAACAATAAAAGAAAAAAGGTGACTAAACAAAATTCAGCAAAGAAAAAAAAGAAATAGTTTCTTCAAAATAATGTAAAATGTTCTCTTCCAATAAAATATATTTAAAAAAAAATCAATTTCTAGTTAAGGATCGTCATAATTTTTAGAGGAAGGGATGGGGTAACAAAATATTTTTAGATTTCTTCAATTCAGATCCATGAAAAATCAGTTGTTCGTTTGTTAAGATTGTTGTAAAGTGTGATATTTTTTGTTGAAATAAAATTATATCCTTATCTTTTATATAAAATAAACAAGAATGAAAACATTCATAATAGCTAAGCTTAAAAACATCGGGAACGGCAAAAACGACATAAATTCCGTCTTTGGCGGTGAATACCGGCAAAACGGTTCGCCGGAGGCGGATGGTGCAAAAATAAGAAATGTGGTAAATTAAATTGCCTAAATAAAAGTATTTCAGAGTGATCTTGATAAAACAACTCCTTCCCCCCGAAACTGCCCATCAAAACATCGGGTACGGCAAAAACGTCATAAATTCCGTCTTTGGCGGTGAATACCGGCAAAACGGTTCGCCGGAGGCGGATGATGCAAAAATAAGAAATGTGGTAAATTAAATTGCCTAAATAAAAGTATTTCAGAGTGATCTTGATAAAACAACTTCTTCTCCCCAAAACTGCCAATTAAAACATCGGGAACGGCAAAAACGTAGAAAATTCCGCCTTTGGCGGTGAATACCGGCAAAACGGTTCGCCGGAGGCGGATGATGCATATATAACAAAAGATGCGCCTTACAAAGTTCTAAAATAATGCAGAAAAGGTTTATGGTCCTAAAACGACTCCTTCTCCCCAAAAAGGGGCAAAAACTACCATTTTTTTAAATCATGCACAGGGTGTCCCAAAAGTGTGAAAATTTGTAAAATATACATATACTTGGTTCGTCCTTTTCCCCTAAACCGATTCTATGAATGACTTGTAGAGTAGCTTTACTGGGAAAAAGCCAACCCATACCTTAAATTATGCATTTATTCTAGCGAAAGTCAAAGATTATAAAAATATTATCAAAATTAGACAAACTTAAAACAATTTAATATAACTTTTAAGTAAAAAAGCTTGTATAAAGACCTATCTATTAAAATGGGGAAATAAGATCTATAAAACGAAGACCCTAAAAGATAATATTAGAGAACATGACCCTTTTAATAGAATGGTCATAGTACAGCTAAAAAATTATTAGCAAATATTGTCAATATAAATTAAGATTAGTAAAACAACACAAGAATCATAAAATTAGAGGTTTCGTGATAAAAAACTAAATTTAAAAGAATGAAAATCTGTAAAAATTAAAGAAGATATTGAAAAAACATTATTAGAAAAAAACTAATTCGAAACCAATAGTTTAATGTATTCTTGATGTAAAATAAAATAAAATGTGATCTTATTTATGGAATGAATATTGAGATTTAGTTGAATTATACCCACACTATTAAATGCAAAATCTTAAAAATCAGGTCGCCAATTTTTAATTAAACATGAAATCAACACAAAAATAAAAGTCATTCTTTTTGTCTCTCCTTTTTGCATAGGTCTCAGGCCTATAAAAGTGAACCTGGAAGAGAGAAAAAGTCAGTCGTTTCACGGAATTTATATATCACACAAACTCTATTTGAAATTTCTAAAATTTAAGGGAAGACTCCCTTCTCTTTCTTTGGAATTTTCTTGAGAGTCTTGGCGGCTCAAACTTAGGATTTTACATTTGGAACACACCTAAAAAGTAAAAAGTTTTGTTAGATAAATTCATAATACTTTGTTAAATAAATTATAGAATATCATTTTGGTGTTGGTCAATTGAGATAAATTTAAGAATAGGGCCTCCTTAGGGCCTAAAAGCTTAGGTATCCGGACGGATAGTTATCTCCAAATTTTCTTCTGAAGAGAACTCCTATAGCGCGGTACTAGGTACCAGCAAGTCGCAAGTCACTACGGGGCTAAATAGGAATAACACAGGGAAGGTACAGTGGTGGCTCGGCTACCAACGGTTGATGATAGCACGCTATCTGACGGCCGATACTAACAACTGTATCCTCCCCCAGCTTCTGAAGTATAGGAAAGTTGGAGATCGTTATCTATTCGGACAATTTAACATTTTCGGATTAGAACTTTGAATAAGTTCACGTCTTAAAGGTAGTTTTGCTTTGTTAATACTCTGGAAGATTGGTTCTTAGCTAGACCTAGTGATTTTCTTACCTGACAAAGGTACCTAACAAAGAATCTCACGCCTCACGGGGCTGTAGGCAGCGGAACGGAATGTTGTAGCTGTGTTCGCATGGCTCTAGTAATCACAACAGATCCTTCCAGTCCAAAAGTGTTGGCAGAGTTAGCTACCTAGGAATAAAAGGATTCTTAGAATAAAATAACAGTATAAAGTTATCAATAATATTTTAATGCCATTTTCGGAATAGGGCTTATAGGCAAAGATTATCCCTTAAATATATTTGGGTTTAGGATCGGTGTAGAATAATATCACCATTCTAAGGTTAAATATATTTGACAAAACAGGGATTAATGTGTCGCTGATCTGGAAAGGAGACATTGGTGAGAGATTGTGGTTCTGTGATAAAGGATTGCATTTGTCCCTGGAACCCGGAGGCGACCCATAAGTTGGTTCCGTTACCGGATAAACCCAGGTAAGATTTAACTTTTCCTTTAGGGGGGGAGAGGGCTATAAAGCCACTAAATAAGTCTTACCGCTAGATATCCATAGTCAGAGTTAACATCGTTTTCTTCTAGCCTCGAATATAGCCTCGAATATATGTCCTGAAAATGGAAGATAATATTATTGATAATATAGACGAGGATGTATTAAATCCTCCACCATACAACCCTGAATATCAACCTAACTTAGATAATACTGAACAGCAGTATTTACACTTAGAAAATATAAATGATCAAATTGAGGAAATACCTCGAATTCAAACTGAGCCTGAGGTTCACACTATTCCAGCCATGTTTGTTTTAAATAACAGACGCAGAAATAGAATCTTGCATAGGCCACAATTACATTTCAACCCCCAAAATGAGATAGAGCATAATATACAAACAATAAAGCAAGAACAAACAGGCGCAAAGCCTAAAAATAAAAAAGAAAATAAACCATCATCAGATCCACCAGAATATGAATCTGAATCTAGCGATTATTCAGAAAAACATAAAAATAAAAAACACAAAGATAAAAAATACAGACACTATGATCCTCTCAATCCTCATGGCTTTGAGGATAGGCGACATCACAAACATCATGAACACCGTCACAAACAAAAAGACAAACAAAGCGATAGCGACAAAGAGGACAGAAGGAAAGACGATAAAAACTTCTCAATGCCAAAGAGAAAGAATAAACACAGAGACAGTAATAGTCCAACATCAAGTTCAAGTTCAAGTTCCAGTTCATCTGATACGGAATCAGATTGGGACAGACGAACATCCTCTAACAATAGAGATAATAGAAATAGAGAGGAAATGAACGAAATGAACTTATTAGAAAATAAACTAACCTCTGAACAGATGGATAAGTTGAGGCTCCTTCTCCAAGACTCACCCAGCCATACAGATCTAAATATTAAAAAAATCATGAAACTTATCCCAAACAATCTAGTATGGGGTATCGCAGAACATGAGCGCATTTTTCGCCAAATAAAATATCTTGGCAAAATACCCAATCTATACGGGGAACAAACAAATCCTTTTACTTTCTTCAACACTTTTAAATATCTAGAAACATATATAAAACCATTCACCCATAGTTCCTACAACAACATAATAATCCACTATTTTAACCCAGAATCAAGGAACAAACTGGACATGCTAGAAATAGATCCTAATGTGCTAAGTGCACAGGATTTTGTAAAAGCCATCCTAACTACCATAGGTGCCGAAATACTTGGGCCACAGGATTACGAAAGGCGTTTCCACACCTATAGGATAACGGCAGAGGACGAGGACAGACCTAACAAAGCTGTCATAAATCTAGCTGCAATGTTGCAAAAAACGGGAAATTCCCACGAAAATCAAATGGCTAAACTCAGAGAAAAAGTGTGTTTTTATCTGGTACCGCAATATTTGCAATCTGCATTTTTGGCAACGACAAATATACCACATTGCACAAAAGAGACAATACTAAACTGGTTTAGCAATAATCGCAGCTATTATCATGCAGCTGTGGACAGAAAAAGAAGGATGGAAAAACAGAAAAACGGGAATGTTAATCAATTAGGAAAAAATCGCCTAAATTCCCTAACAGCCAAAAAAGAGACACCAAAAGATAATGGCAAAAACAAAGGACAACAAAATGATAAAAATGCCAAAGATGTATCTACAAAACCTAAACCTGTTTGCGAACATTGCAAAAAAGGACATTATAGCAAACATTGTCTTAAACACCCAGACCCTGCTATTAGGAAAGCTAATGGGGAATGGTGGGACAAAAAGAAAAAAGAGAAGGAATTGGCCAATCGTATCGTTTGCCTACTATGTAATTCTGACACCCATGGTAGTGCCGATTGTCACTATTACCCCAATGTGACACCGGCCCAAGAACAATGCCCTAGATGCCTACATTATGGGATAACGAGACGCCATCATCCACTGGCAGCGTGTACTTTACCACTGCCAGCGGAAAAAAACGGCTAAGGCCGCCGAGTACTTCTCAAGAAATCAATAAAATACATAATACGGACTCTTGGGAAATACCCGGCGCCCCTGACAAAGGGAAAAACTCACCTGCTATAAACAAACATCAAATATCCATTCCAGTGGCAGTTACACTCACTCTAAAAACAGAAATAAATAATGAAAATCAAGAAATTAAATTACTGGAATGTTCAACCAATAAAGACAAACAAAATAACCCTGTAAATATCCCACTTAATTATGATATTCAAGATGAATCTGTAAATAATAAATCAGCAGCCCCTGGCAGCTTAAATGAAGGTAACAGCTGTGATATTGTAAATAGTAATAGTATAAATAAGGACCAAATATTAGATATCAATTTGACAGAAACCATACCTGTCAAAGAAATTGTAAAAAAGGGTATATCCGAAAAACTACAAGAGCTTAAAGAATCAGAAAATGAACCAATTAATGACAGCAATAGTAGCAACTTACCCATTTCGAGCGAAAATAAAGCCAATAGCACCATACTTGAACAAACAACGCTATATCCTAAAATAGAAATAAAAAATGTTAGTAGTAATTCTGATGATACCCAATCTATTGAAGAAAATGACTTAAAAATTCTTTCCGAAGAAAACCCTTCAATGGAAGATACCCCTGAATATGATATAGATGAAAACGATCTATTAACAGATATTACAGGACTAACTAGGGCTGAAATCATGGCCGAAATCGAAAAAATAGAATTAGACAGTGACAAAGACCCTATATCAGACTTAAGTGACTTAGACAGTAGCGATTTTAGCTCAGATGAGGATGAAAAAAATCCTCCATCAATCTCCGAATCCGGATTAGAAAAAATATTTGAAAATTTCGAGTATCGGGGAGATAAATCTGTAGAAGAACACCTATTGAATATCAATCAAACCATAGCCAACATAGATATGGCAAATAAAATAAAAACAGACGAACAGACTGAAGTTGAAACTATCGCTAGCGGCTGTTTTTACCTGGACGAATTTGATAATGCAGCGTCTGCTAGGCAAGAACATAAAGCCGGAAACATTGAGCAGTCATTTTTAGAACCTGATGATGAGTCTGAAAGCAGAATAAAACATAAGAAACATTATTTTAAAAATGAATTATCATTGGAGAATCGTGTAAAAATCGCAAAAACGATATCGTTTTTGAGTTATTTACACGAATACCCCAACCAAAATAAAATTATGACACTTATTATGATTGTGATCACAGCCATGTTGTTGGGAAATTATCTTGCTCCATATGGACTATTGACGATAATTTTCCTATATGTCAATATACCCAATGGGAGATATTTCCTGCAACTGCTGGCTGAGAGGACAACCGATATAATAGATATAGACAAATTAGAAACAAATCTCGAAATTAAAACAATTCAAAGCCACCTAGGCGTGCTGGACAAGATCCAAATTCCCGTGGCAATTAATGGCAGCAAAATAATTTTTGAACTTGATACTGGGGCCGCAGTAAACTGCGTGTCAGAAAATATCTTACTAAAAGTGCTACCTAATTACCACGAGATGGAGCTTTGTTCAGCCTACCGTTTGTCTTCAGTAGAAGGCAAAGCGATAAGCGTCATTGATGCCCGACGCCTAGGGGTCGAGTTTGAAGGGGTAGGAAAAGTGTTCTTGGACTTCCATGTACTTAAAGAAAAGAATATTTGCCTATTAGGACGCCCATTTTTGATTACTTGCAATATAGGCATGCAAGTAAAGGGGCAAAAGGTCTATATAGAAATAAATCCTAACAGAAGGAAGGTAAAAAACCCTTTTGCTGTCAATATCAAAAAATTAGAACTAGCAAAGGGAGAAGAAAAACTAATAGAACTGGAAGTCAAAGATAAAGACCCAAAACAAGAACACTTTATCCCACACCTCTCAAACATGTATACTCAAATTAAAATAAAGTATAAAATGTACTCAATAACTAGGACAGGGGAAAATAAACTCGCGGTGTACTGTGAAAATGTAGGAGAAAATCCTCTTATCATCAAACCAGGCGGGTTTCTGATCTCTCTCCTGCCTTGCCAACCTGAAACAGACAAAAAATTAGAATTAAAAGGTTTTAAAGCACCTAAAATGGGTTCAATTAAATCAATCGCTGTCTTGAGAGGAAACAATGGAATTAAAGAGCAGCTTAATAAAATAAAAAAAGGTTCCAATATTCTGTCAAAGACGCACGATTACCTAATTAAACCCATCCTAAATATAATAAAATATGTTAAGAATAAAGTAAAAAATATTGTAAATAAATTACTGGATAAAATACCATTTAAAATAGTGCTAAAAAACGTATAAAGCCCCGCTCTAAAGTTGATGTTTTTAAGAAAGATAAAACATATGTTAACATAAATAAGATTATTAAAATAAATAGAGTAAATACAATACAACCAGAAAATGAATTAAGTCTCGAAGAAATAGCAGATATTTTTGGGGATAATAAAGAGGGAATTGAGTTGACTGCGCCACTACCCCCACCACCATTAACCTTAGAACAAATATTAGGAAAATTAAGCTACATAGAGGACCAAAATGTAAAACAAAGAGTAGCTAATCTTTTATTAAAATTTGAAAGTGGGGCGTCCCACAACTTCGATATTGGGGAAAGCATTGAAGAAATGGATTTCCCTTGCCCTGAAAATTATGATAAGAATACTAAAATCTATAATCTCTCCCTAACAGATACGCTCCATCTTAGATATTTCATAGACTTATGCTTAAAAATGGACATTATAGAATGCTCCCCACCCAGTCAGCAGTTTGGGTCACCTGTTTTCCTTACGAGCCGTAAGGATAAACAGGCGCCACCACGCATAATCATTGACTCTAGGGGGGTAAATGCTAGTATTCCTTACAGCGTATCATCGATCACAATGGATCCGATGAATACGCTAAAAAATCTGCTACCTAAAGTAAGATATGGGACTTTTGTAGATATTAAAAATGCATTTTATAATCTTAAACTATCTCAAAAAGTTCTTGATTCGGGAGTTTCCTGCATTGTAACCAGTTTTGGGTGTTTCCGGTTTAAGAGGGCCATTACCGGTTATGCAGGAACACCCAGCCTTTTGTTGCATTATATATTGTCCAATATTCATTTAAATGACTTAAAAATTAATGACATAATAGAATTGTTGCTAGTTTGGTTCGATGACCTCTCAATCTTCTCATGGTATGAAGAAGACATCGAGGACCACCTCGCCAAGCTAGAAACTTTTCTATCCCGCCTTAATAGGCTAAATCTAAAATTAAATTTGGACAAATGTACTTTCTGTACAGACTTAAACAAAGATAAAGTAGTTGTACTTGGCTACGAAATTGGCCAGGGACGGATTACCATCCCTGACAAAAAAGTCAAATATATAATGCAACTAAAGGCTCCAAAAACATTAAAAGAACTTCAATCATTTATAGGAAATCTTCAATATTATAGATCACTTTTACCCCTACCTATCCATGGACATATGAATGCTTTGTTCCCCCAAGTAAGGAATTTTAACTGGAATGAAGAAGCCGATTTTCACTTCAATAAAATCAAAGAAATACTTGCATCTGATAATCTCAGCAATGAATCAGCAAGAAATATAGACTTTCAGATGTTATATACTGACGCCAGCAAGCATGCCATAGGTTCCAGCTTGCTAGGATTTGAAATTAAAGACCTTTTTCAATCCGAGCTGCCTAACTTTATGGACATGCCTGCTGAACTAAAAGCATATTTTAATGGCCATGAAGAGATAGGGGTACTTTTTAAAGAATCAGATTATCTAAACTTATTTTATCAAATATCAATCTTCTTAAAACTAGATTTTTCAAATTCATATGAAAATTGGTATAAAATTTTTTCAAATAATTTTACAATGTATTCACAATTAAGCTATCTCTTGGAAGTCACATCTGACGATGTTGTAAGGACTAAAAAAGAAATGAATAAAATATTTGTAGAAAAAATAAATCTACTTAGAGCAGGGGCTCTATCATTAAATAATCCATACGTTCAGACATTCCTATTCTATGCTTTTTCAATGTTTTCGAAACATAAACTTCGAATAATTTACCTGTCAAGCAAGGACGGATCCATCCTCGAGAACTTGCTCTACCAGCGGTTCACCGAATCCTCCAACTCTGAAATTATAATTTTTGTTAATAATGACAATTTTTATTATTTGGGAGTAAAAGAAAATTTTGAAATAAAACAGAGAAAATATAAAAAGACAGTTCAGAATCTAGACGTCAGTGACAGAGAAGTTTATACGTTCCTCGAAAAAAGCATGAAAAATAATTTAAATGATATTAATGTGAGAGGAAAAATATTAGGGTTTTTCTCAAAAACCGTGGCCCCCAAAGTTATGGAGACCACAGGTATAGTGTACCTAGAGATCCTGGCCATATACGAGGGCCTCACCTTCTTTGAGGTGGAGATCAAAGGTACAAGGACATTAATACTGACAGACAATGTGGCATGTTATAAGATCCTTAGAAACAAGAAAATTGAGAATCGTAAGAGTAAGCTTGATTACTTGAGTCAAAAAATTCTCTATTGGTTTGGAAAAATGGTTTCCTTTCTATCTATTCGGACAGACGAACAGCTGGCCGATTTTATTAGCCGCTTAATGCCCCATGCTACTGAAAGACTTGACTTTCAGGTGGAGGAAATAAAGCCTGTATATCAAGGGGAAAATTTTGCTATTTTTGATGCAGCACCCATTATTAGGGACAAAGAAAACTTTATAAACAAGGACACGGATGTACAAATTTTAGCAGTAACTAGAGGCAAAGCTGACGAAGTTCTTAAGAAATATGAGGAATTAACAACCCGCAATAAAAGGGCAAAAAAGGATAAAACCAAAAAGCCCAGTAAAAAGGAATTGCAAGAATCAAAAGCTTTAGCAGAAAAATTACTAGAACAAGTTTTGCCTCCTGTCCCTGCTAAAAATCCGTCCGAAGAAAATATTAATGTGCAACATGAAAGTACTAGTATACCTATCCCTGTCCCCGAGACATCAGACAATAAGACACATGTTGAAAAGAGCTCAAATCAAATTGATGACCAAAATGTTAATTTTGATTCAGGGATTAAGGATACAGACTCAGATAAAAATCAACAACTTTTTAATGACCCAATTCCTATAACAATTGAGGATAATAATCCAATAGATATTGTGCCCATAGATGAACAATTTATTATAAATGATCCTATTCCAATTCTGCCTGACGAAGAGCAAAATATAATAGAAAATCCAATAAGTAATCTTGCAGATAATGAATCAATAAATTTTAATAATATAGATCCCCTGACTCCTGACCCTATTGAACAAAATGTTAACACGAGTTCAAAAATAAATTTAAATGTTGAAAACACTGAGGATTTAGGGATAAGCATTGATACAAAAAAATCATTTTCTGAAGTCCTATTAAATACACAAGAACACAGTACAATAGGACATAGTTCAAATCAGGCTATGGCAGACAAAATGGCACATTTTGAACAACAACTCAATAAAAAACCTGACAGGGAAGAAAGGGAAAAAATGAGAAAAGAAATAGTAAATGAATTTCTAAATCAACCCCATGATAATGAACAAAATCTGTCAAATAAAACTGAAAGTCACACCGAATATGAAGAAAGCATAATATTATTACCAAATGCAAATGCTACTTTTGAAAGGCTGCGAATTTTTGAAAAGTCTACCTTTATACAATTACAAATAAAAGAAAATTTGTCAGATGACGTCAATCCAACGACATTAAAGTATAAGCAAAATTTATTAATTCTACCCTACCCTCTTTATGGCTATATTGCTGGAAGTATGCACCGTGATATGGTACATGCAGGGGTGAAAAGGGTTCGTGATAATATAACATCTACATTTTATGTACAATATAAATCAAAATTGCGGAAAATAATTGAAGCCCATATAGGCTTATGTTGTACATGCATAAAATCCAAAAATAATCACTTAAGATTAAAGAGATTAACCTCAATTAATAGAAATAATAAATTTAGAAATACTGTGGTGGCAATGGACATATTAGAATTTAGTAAGAAATCAAAAATAGATGGAATAAAAGGAATACTTGTCTTTATGGATGTTGCCACCCAGTATATTACACTGCATTACCTACCAGACCTAAACTACGAAGACATTGAGAATGGCATAAGCCAGTACATTCTATTGCATGGACATGTCAAAAACTTTTGGGCCGACAACGGCAAGAACATCAAAAATTCAAAAAGTCATTTATTTTTAAGAAAAATAGGCTCAAGATTTTTGGATAGTGCTGCTTATAAAAGTGCTTCGCGCGGAAATATCGAAAACAGGATTAAAGTAATCCAAAATTTAGTGCGAATTGCAAGGGCACATGCCGCAGAAGTAAAAATTAAAACAGCATTAAGCACAGTAATACATATAGTAAATACAATAAAATTAATAGGAACAAAGCTAAGTCCCTATAACCTCCATTACCTTAGTTTGTATGGTTTTGAAGGTGGGATAGTGCAAAATGATAATTTATTTAGACCTAATTTCTCATTCGACCCCAAATCTTTATCCAAGAGATTTGAGGATTATCAGTTTCCTTTTAAGCAATTACATGATGAAACACAAGAATTTATTTTCAACAGACAAGAAAAATTGTTGAAAAAACTTAACAAGAATAGACATGACCATAACCATAAAGTGGGGCAGTTTTGCGTGCTGCGCCGTGACCATCTAAAAAAGAAATACTATGCCAAAAATAAACCAGTTTTTGATTTAATAGTATGGGTAATACTTCATATAGGAACACCCCTAATTACGATAAAAAATATCTGGAGCACTTCTACAAAGAAAGTGAACCCCACGCAAATAAAAATACTGCGTGAGGATTTAATAGGCGATTATCAATTACCCAGAAAGGTTGCTAAACACTTTAAGGTGTTGACCTTGCGGGATATCCGAAAATTTAACAAAATAAATAAAGCAAATAGAATACTGAGAAGTATATCAGACGACAAATCTAGTTCTAGAGTAGATTCACTGTCAAGTATTTAATCTTAGCTAAATTAAAGAAAGACAAATATCCTAGTTATATAGTAGCTATTCTCCTTTAATATTTAAAAACCCACCTTTCGTCATTGCGGCCAAATTCGGAAAGCTCAAGCTCATCGGACTCCAAGGGAAAATCTTGTCCATCAGTTCCTTGTTTTGTAACAGCATCTTGGACCTCGCTGTAAACATCCAGCTCCAGCCACGAGCCAGACAGGCAGATGTCCTGGAGCGAGGTGGGAAGGCTTCGGGTTCCGATGGGGTACAAACAAGGCAGAGATCTTGGAGTAGGGTCTCGCAGCGACGACGGGATTAGATCCATCTTTTGTTTAGCCACGTTATAACGTCGCTGGTAACCATGCATTTCAGTTCGCAACCTCAAACACTCTACTCTAAGGCGTTGGGTTTTGGTATTCAAGATTCTATAGCGAATTTTTAACCCCTCCTCTTCGGTTTTAGATCTCTTCAACAGCTGGCGAACATTCCTCAAGTCACACCAAAGGCTGAGGGAGTTACAAATACAGGTCACCTGAAAATAAAAAATACAATTAATAAAATAAGTGATTAAAAAACACATTTGATAAAATAAATGTAACATGTGTCATTCAAAAACAATAGACATAATAAAAAGCAAACAAGTAGTGTCCCCTGATCGTATGCGTATATATTGGGAGCTAGTAAGACTGATTCAACAGTTGGATTCATTATACAAAGCAATCATACAGGCCAAAATCTGTCTATGCAGAGCTTGTAAGAAATTAAAAAAGAGCGAAGCTACTCAGGAATCAGTAGCACGCCTTTATAGTTACATGAGGTCAAACTATCGACGTTTGGCACGCCCTTATTTGAGAAGCATCATTCTAAATTTAGCCGCACAAATTAGGTTAAATGTAGGGCAACAAAACTCTTTAGAGTAGTTAACCAATCATTCATAAGCTACACAAATTATTTTCAGTAAAACATCAGAAAATAAAGACAATACTTAAACTCTAAGTGAAAAACAATGATAGTTGTGAATTCACCAGAACTTTTTAGATGCTTTCCTAAGAAAAAACTCATGGAACTAGTGGATGCTGATATGAAACAAGAGGATGTGATTGTACTTTGCTATGATTATATTTTCTACTTCAACGCTATGTTCAGGGACTTGAAGTGGGTCCAAAGCGCCACCTGTGATGAGATATTTCATGACCAGCTGAGCGATCAAATTCGAAAGAACGGCGAATGGAAAGCTTTCTTGAAAAATTTGATCGCTTGGTTCCGCGAGTCCCCACGGAGTGAAAGGCTGACCAAAGTTTTCCTTGACCATGTGGCCAGCATCGACCATTCTATCAACAAATATCACTTAGCCATCAGGGAATGGGACTCTGCAGTATGGGAGGGGAGAGATAAACCTAGCCGGTTTCAGAGAGAACAACACGAGCTCCCCCATCACGAAGGAAGCCGACTTCAAAGCCTCGGCCGCCGACAACCTCGAGAACATGAAGATCACCGTGCTCACCGCAACCAAGACAGACGAGATAGACGTTACCAACAACTGCAAGAACGCCGTGCTAACCATTACCAGCACGATACTCGTAACCTACTTGGAGAGTATCCTAGAGAACAACAACAAAGGCCAAGTGGACTACCAGCATGGGGTTTCAGAGCCTGGCCTACTAGGGGAGACCTTCGCCTACAACTTGATAGAGGAGCAGGACGTCGCCGCTGTGCCTCGGTTCAACCAATGCCACGCTATGACTCCGCCCCTAGAAACCACGATGGTTAAGAAAATTAATACCCATCCACTTAGATATTAGTCTAGAATAGCAACATATTTAATCCTTATTCATGATACCTATATTTAACCATATTATCCTTATTTAATCTTATTTAGCCATATTAATATTATAATCTTTATATGTTAATCTCTGTATAATCAAAATATATTATAATCAATAAGCACAAAATGAGTTAATGTATCGCTTAAAAATAATTATGAATGATTGGTAAACTCTATTTAAAAAAGATAGGGATAAGTAGATTAAAAAATTAATTGAAATGTTGATTCTATATTTAGGAAAACGAGAAAAAATCTAAAAAGTTTCTAAGCGACAATAGTAGGTTTTGCCTCAAAATAAATAAAATCGTAGCAGTAGAATGTGCGGCTGATGCCTAGAAAAGCTTCGCTCCCAGAAAAATAGAATTGATATTAAAACGAAAACGCAAAATCGTAGAGTAGCTTACTTCCAAAAAATTTAGTTGATAGATGTATCTTAAATATGCATTAATACCTAAGTAAAACGTTAAAGGACCAATCCAAAAACAGTTTTCTATAAAAAAAGTAATAATTTAAAAAAGGTTCTATTTACTACAAAAAATCTATATCAACGAACGTAAAAAGCTAATTTAAGTAGAGCTTCGCTCCGAAACTATTTTTATTTATTAATATTTCCCTTTTGTAAGAACAAATAAAATGTTGAAAAAAGTTGACACATGTCAAATTTGAGCATAAACAGACCTAGGATGATTTTCAATTTAATTTAAATAATGCAAATTAGAATAAGTATGGCGCCAGCTTGCTTATTTTGAAGTCCAACTTGCGAATCTTTTGAAACACACTCACACAGCCTAGTCTGCTGGTGTGTGTGCGTCACACCACTCAGTTAGGGATACACACACCCTAGTGCCATATAGGCATACGCACACACAAGCCAATTAGCAGTAAAGTACATCTCAGAAGGTCACTGAGGGACACACACACACACACACACACACCACCTGTGCTGCGCAAGCATACACACACACGCAAATACACTTAGCCTAGATAAAACATCAAACATACAAAAACAATTTTTATTAACAAAAAGTAACAAATTAGTTAATAATCATATTAATAAAAAATTCTTCGCGTAGGCGTAAATATTCATCGAGAATAGGTCTCATGCGAACGACAACGGTCTCACGGTCGTCACCATAGCTGGGATATTGGGAGAGAAAGACACTATACAAGCGTTCCAAACGTTCATGAAATCCAGTAAGGAAACCTTCCCTAACTCTCATAGGCAATTCAGGATTGTTGAACCTGGTCACACTCTCATATTTAACTTCATCCAACACTTTATCCAATAAAACCTTAATATGATTCTGCATATTCTCAAAATTAAGATTATTTACAAGCAAGGCTTGAGAATTTTCCAGCACATTTTCTGCAAACGACATCTTTTAAACAGAAAATATAACTGATTAAAATACCATAATAACCATTCATTTTATACCAAAATAACCAGGTAACCTAAGCTAGGGATACGAATCAAGCTCACGAGTAAACATCATTAACCTGTCATTAATCAATTCCTATTGGCTAATAGAATGCTGCATGATAAGGCGCTAAATTACAGCGGCAAGCCTAAAATTACAATCCTTCCAATACAAATATTACAATATAAAATAAATCTAACCTTTAATAAAAAATATTAATAAATTATTACGCCGTTTAAAACAAATAAAAAACAATTTTCCACAATTTATTGAAAAAATTAATTTGGAATCAATAAGAACAATATTTCGAAATCAAGGAAAGCTACCGCTGGTTTCCGCACAGATCCTGTTGGAAATTGAATCGAGTCTTCGACGAATATAATCAACATAATCATTCGAATACTCGATAAAGTCATCGGCAAACGTAGCAGGCTTAGTATCATCTGGTGTGAAACGAATGACCCATTCAAACTCTAGATCCAGCAACTCTCTTCTAAAATTATTTCGATCAGTTTGAGAAGCTAAATCTCCGTATTCGCCGTTTTGTAGACCCACCACAATTTTGGCTATATTTCTAGTGAAATCGCCATAAATAACTTTTAAAGCCTCACGACCAGCAAATATAGGCATTTTCGCAATAAGCAACCAAACACAACTAAAATTAAACAAAACAAGCCAAACAAACATCAACTAAAACACAAATATAAACCAATTCGCGCGCAAATTAAGCGCGCCAAATAACAAAGACTTAATACACCTGGAGAAATAAAAAACACCCCTTTTTAAACCAATTAAGATATTAACTAATCTACAGAGCAGCTGCGGGCAGCTAAAAACAAAAGAGGCGGCAAAATTACTAAAACAAAACAAATCTTAAAAATATCATATAAAATA
Source organism: Acartia tonsa (assembly GCF_053477335.1). NCBI lineage: Eukaryota > Metazoa > Arthropoda > Copepoda > Calanoida > Acartiidae > Acartia > Acartia tonsa. The sequence goes on from NC_137266.1 coordinate 48,419,635, forward strand.
AAATAGTTAACATAATTTTCACATTTATTAATGTATATTTGAAACACAAATAATTTGTCTAAACATGAAAAACTTGTAGCTGGTGAAACTCTACATCATCTTCTACGGTTTTCAACTTAGCAAGTTGAACATCTTCAGTTTCTCCTGGCAAAGGCCGACAGAGCAAGACCCTTGCGACTAAAGTCTCTTGGACACCCAATAGTCTAACCACCTCCTGTCTATCAACGGTAGGATCAGAGGTCTCAATCCTCGCTTGTAGATATCTATGTGCATTCCTCATGACGCTAGTCAAATCCTCCCAAATTAATCTAACAGTTTCGCTTGAAGCCATTCTTTTGAATATTCGCTAACCAACTAAATGTAAATCCAAATGCAAAAAACATTAGAACTCTGAGCACACCAGATAAGGATACGCGCGCGCAAGGATAAATAAACCAGCCATAGAACAAAAACAAAATAGATCAGAAATATTTTCGAGCATACAAAACAACAAATATATAAATATTACAAAATTTATTCATAAAATTATGACAATAAATTTTATAAAACACTACAAATTGAAACTAAAACTACAAATTTAAATTTTAATATTCTTGCCAAATATCATAAACATTCTGGCCAACCAAGCCCATAGCATCTCGGAAGAATCGATCCAATTTTGCAACCTTTTTATAGATAGGTTTCATCTTTCGAACAAAAGCCTCCTTGGTTTCTCCAAATATGGGGCGGCTCAAGCTGAAATAGTTGAACAATACATCCAATTCACGCAAACATTCTTTAGCCAAGATACAGATACCATCACCAGGATATTCCAAATAAGATTCGAACTGCTGCCGAGCACAACCAAACTCGTATTCTCGAATAAAATCCCAATCATCACAGGCACTCTCATAGGCATACTCATAACAAACATCCGAATCCGTGAACTCCATCTCAGACATCTTTATTCCAAAGTTCAATAGAGAATGATAAATTCATAAAGCACAACTTATATTTATACTTAAAATTGTCAATAACACACATACAGATTACAAACAAACAGACCGATATCAAAAAATTCAAAATAACAAGCAAAAAATTTAAACCTTAGAAAAAATAAGTAAAATTAAAATTTTGTTTCAAAAAGCGCTAAATTTATCAAACTACTAAATATAAGTTATAATCCTTATAGCGTTAACACACAACAGCAATAGAAAAAATAGCAAAATTAAAAATAACATTTTAGCTTGCATTTAAAATGTAATCCTTGCAATAAAACTTTTCAACACTAGTAAGATAAGTAGATTTTAAACCATAATAACCAAATAAAATTAATTTCGAACATTAAAACATCACAACACTCAACCATAAAAATAAAATACAAATTATAAAACACATCATATTTATTTATAAGAAAGAACAAACTAATTTATAATCATATTAGCATCAAATTCATCGCACAGCTGATTATATCCATCCATAATAGGTCTAATACTAGCAACAAAGGATTCACGATCAGCACCAAATGCTGGTTGTAGGGCAAGAAATCTATCATATAGGCTATCCAAACGACCAAAGAATCCAGAATTCCAGAATTCTTCCCTAATTCTTATAGGCAACATTGGATCATCTAATCTAGCAAAACTAGCATAACGGGCCTCATCTTGAAATTTATCCAAAAGAAAAATAAAATTCAATCTTAAACTTTCAAACTGGCTATTATTCAGCTCAAAAGCTTCAACTTTCTCCTCCTCTGCTAAAAGCATTTTCAAACAAAAAACCACAACTAATAAAACCAAAACAACAGCAAACTATTTTTATACCAAATACCCAAGCGCATAAACAAAACACGTGCATTTAACTCGCGAATACACCTCTTAAACCTGTCCTTTAAAAACATTCCTATTGGACAACCAACCATAACCGAACCTTAGACAAAGAGGAACATAAAATAGCAACAAACTAATGTCCGAATAAAGCAGCAAATAAAATAAAAATAACAACTCCTATCTATCTTTCACTCGACTAAATCTATACCACTAATACTCAGTCAGTCAAATTTCTAAAATGTCAGTAAAAAAGCGCTACTAGTCTTGAACAAATAATCACTTATAAGATAGATAGAAAATAATTTTACAAATACACCCTCCCTCCCTACATCCCTGGAATTTAAATAATTAAAAGAGATATAAAAGCTACATATATGTCGTCAAAATACCCCTAAACGAAAATTTTTTTTGCCACAGGGGGAGAGTATTTGCCATAGCAAATAACATTAAATCTTTTGGTTAATAAAAAATCCTTTAAAGTTTCATTCAAATAAAATAAGGATAAAGTATGCATACGGCCTTATTCCTCAATAAAAGAAAAATGAGGTCTTTTAGCTCAAATCAAAAAGAGCAACTAGCTCCCAAACTTATAAACAGATAAGAACGGGACAATAGGTCAAACATAGACCAAAAATAACTTTCCAAAGACCCTAAAATAAAAACAGGGAGGAAAGCACCATAGGTTATAAAAAACCAAATAGATTGAAACTTAAAAAACATAAAAGGTACTCACCACAATAACCAAAAGAAAACACACAACGCCAGCCCCAACCAGCAAGAGTGCTGGGCAAGCGGCCCGAAAGCCGCTCACGGGCGCCTCCTTCAAATCCGAGATATTTTCGGAACAATTAAACAAGACAGGATGCGGCGCTGGATGTTGGTAGCGACTAAAAAAGGAAAAGATAGAATTAATAAACAATACTATTCTTCCTATAATAAATACTTCTAAAAAAGTACAAAAAATAATCATTACCTACAAATAACATTAACTACAGAAGGCTCTAAACAACGTAAAAAATCTTTATGATAGTCCAACGAACCATCATGAAGATCAACACCAATCTCCTCACTACTATCTTCGTCGTAAACGTAGTTGGGATCCATAACAATAACTAATCAAAAACTGTAAGATTTCAGTGTATAATTTCACTGACTAAATAAAAAAGCAATATATATATCAAAATACTAATTATTACCTCGCAATCTGCTAAACAGCAGATAAAAAGATGGTAAATTAGCTTACAGCCAAATGGCCAAAGAATACTTCAGGTAGATCTGGGAAAGCAGAAAAATCTGAAAATAACATAAATAAATTAGTAAAGAAATACCAAAAAATATATTAAAAGACTCTTGTTAAATGTCTTTAGCTAATAAAACGCTAAAATCGAGATAAAAATTAGCGGGTTATTGAGAACACTTTATTAAAATAAGTCCGATACTTAAAAAAGTTACTTACCACATAATAGAACAATAAACTGGGGGAGCGCCCTCCACAACAGCAGCTTCGCGCTCAACAGCGGGGTTGCTCATAGGGGCCTCGATATCTTCAAGCCGGAGATCGTTGGCGGCCTCTCCCGGACGTGACCGGATATGAAACACCTGACCAAACGCCAGGGAAAAACGCCGGGAGAAGGCTTGCAGCTTGTCTTTTGGCAACACTGAAAATAAATCAAAATTAATAAAACATTATATATAAATTAAGATAAACCTTTTAAAGATCGGACCAATACTCAATAAATCTATTAATTGATATCATTTTAAAAAGCAATTATATTATTTTTATGTTTCAGCACAGCATATAAATCAGAGATTAAAAGATGGCGCCTGCATATAAAAAGCAAAAAGTTATATGCATAGGGGGAAGTTACTTTCAACGAGTAAGGTCCGAACTTGAAAAGGCAGGTTTTATTTTTGTTTTCCTAACAAATGTACAGATGTTATATTCATCAAACTTACCACCCAGAAAAAGAGAAATAAAAAATAATTTCTTTGAATCCATAAGAAAAGAAATAAATAAAAACACACTAATACTGTTAAACTTAACAGGAAACTCCCTATTTGTCAATCAATGTAAAAAAGATCACCATAACCCAGAAGATACAACCGGTTTCGACAACAACAAAACAATGTCCTACATACAATGTATGAAGAATCTACTATGGTTTCTGATAAAAAATCTCAAGAGAAAAGGGATGGAATGGTCAGAAATGAGAGAAAGAATCGTGATCCTGCCAACCTCCCCAAGATTTATCTATACGTGTTGCCAAGATCCTGATCACCACACCCAAAATATTGACTCAATGTTAAAATCAAAAACATTAAAAAACCGCTATCTTAGAGGACTATTCAAGAAAACTATGGGGAAAAATAGGGATTTAAAGAAACAAAATCGTATTCTAAAACGACAAATACTTGAAGGCAATAATTTACCAATCAGCGGAGCAAAAGTGGAGAATGGAACTCCTTCATCCTCTGAAAAACCTGCACCACCGGCAGGATCAAGCTCCGAAACACCTCCAGCTAACAATGGAGGACAATCAGAAGCGAATGGCGTACCTCCTGGCAATAGTGAAGCACCTCCAACAAACAGTGAAACACCTCCAGTCAATGCTGGATCATCCCAAGAAAATAACAATGGGGAACAAAATAATAACAATGGAGGACAAAATAATAACAATGGAGGACAAAATAATAACAATGGAGGACAAAACAATAACAATGGAGGACAAAACAATAACAATGGAGGACAAAGTAATAATAATGGAGATCAAAATAATAACGATAGGTCAGAACAATCAGATAATGGAGACAATGACGAGGGTGATAACGAATCTGATTATCCAGACTTCAGAACATCCGAAGAAGTTCTGTCTCAAATTAATCTAGCTTATGACGAAATTAAAAAGATCAAAAGCTTAGTACAAACTCCGGAAACTAGACAAAGATTAATAAGATTGGAAACAAAATATGACACTTTAACTGAAATTTTAGCAAGCTTAGCACGAGATAGCGAAAAAATTCAGAATACTCTAGAATCTATACCAAATAGTGGACTCACACCACTCTATTCCAAAATCAATTTTAGAAAAACCTTAAAGCTACAGGAATTTGACTTAGGCCTCAGAATACAAAAAATCTATGACATCTTAAAAGGGACCAAAACACCTTTGAGACAAAGAATATACCGCCGTATCATGGAAGAAATAGACCTAATATCAAATTATCTAGTTAATATTATTCCATTAGGGGATCAACCTAAAGTGATTGATCCCACCTTACTACGAGAATGCGTAGATTTAGTAGCTGCTGATAAACCTATAGTAAGCATGTTGTACCATGATGATTATTTATGGGCCTTTAACACAGATAAACATTATGGATACAAATACAAATCGATGTGGTTTGGTGGTGTGCCACAATGGGCTTTGCGAGAAAGGACGATATTTTCATCTACCTTTCCCCCAGAGCTCCTTTGTGACAAAACACTAATCCATCATCACTCTGTATATTGCTTAGGAAGACATATAAGAGTAGAGGACAACAAATGCATAAAGGACACAGTGAAAAGTTGCGATTATACTTTTACATTCTCAGCAGACGCACACACAGAATTAATAGAGGACCTAACTTATGCCTGTAACACTACTTGTGAAATTTACCAACACGAAGGAAATCCTATCGCCAGTTTTCTTATGACACCAGACCTTATTAACAAACATTTTGGAAAAACCGGATCTTTCAATGATATTTTAGGAGTAATTTACGATTTTATAATGCAACACTGGTGGGCAATTTTCGTGTGGGTTTCTTTTGGAGGGCTTAACGTGATCATAATCATTGTTACATGCTTTAGTAATTATTTCATTAGTAACGAAGGAGAATTCAGATGGTTCCCTTGCACAAAAGATGACGCAAAAAATTTGGCAAAATGTTGTTGTTGCAAAGAACAAGAAATTAGGCATACAGAATATGAGCTCGTTAACCTCCAAAGGCCAGCCGTTTAAAAGGTCGACCACCAGTGTACACAAAAATTTCCTAACAAAATAAATAAAATTATCAAAAAACTAAATTAATATCATTAAAAGATCCAAATTTATTTAGGAAAAAATGTACTTCCAATTACCTTACTGCTAATTTTGTTTTTAGGTACCTATATACATATATTTTTAGACCGACAGACTAGGAAAATTGTACAACATCCACGCAGCACCAGAAATTACCAGGGTAGTCAAAAAACCATTAAAATTCTAAAAAAGACCAAAAGACAAAACTAGACATTTAAAAAGCAAAGGTCTACTTTACAAAAACTATGGCGCACAAATTTTAACATTATTATGTCACAAAATCAAATTTTGCTTAATTATAAAAACATATAAAAAACCTCCATATTGTTCTAAAAAATGTAAAGAATAATTCAAAATCAAATTAAATCAGTTACAATTAAGACTTGAGACTGGACACATGTGTTTGAAATCATACTTAACCTTTATTGATCATAATTCAAATAAAAATAGTTTGGTAGAAGAACAATTTTCAAGGTAAACTACAGTTTTTCCATTACAAAATAATTTTAATAAGCCAAACATGAAAAATTGCCACCCGATACCTCTAAAACCAATGCTTATTTCTCCATTTTTAATTAAACTTTTAAAACAATCTTTATACATCCCAATCACTAATTAATAATTTTTCTATACTTAATCAAAAAAGGCTAAATTAATCCGGGATAAAGGGATAAACAAATTTTTAATGATTTTTAAATATTTTTAGAATAAACAATCAGAGTGTGCATTTCCTAAAGACGAGAAGTTATTAGCCGCGGCTGTAAAGTCCCGCAAATACAGCGTCACCGCTCAGGGTGGTTCTACCACCTGTATTTGTTAGGGCAAACCCGCCTATCCCAGCCACGCTCAGGTGGACAATTGAGAGGATTGACAATGGCTGATAATTTTTCAGGAAGGACAGCTCCAATTGAAGGGGAAAATAATTATATTGGGCAAAATGAAATTTATCCCGAGGGACAATACCAATCTGTCCTAACCGAAGCCTTAAGAAAGCTGATGTTATCAGCTGATCATAAAGATTTCCCATCAGGAGAACTAATGCAATTGGTTGAGAGGAATCAGACCGTTTATACCCCAAAACACAGACGTCCAATTACCACGTCTGAAATATTAACTATGTGTCCTAATCAATGGTTAGGAGGGGAAGTAATATTTGCCTTTTTAATGGAAGAACTTGGTCACCTAGAAAATGTCGCTATCCTACATACCTACTTTGGCGAATTTCTAAAAAGCAACAGCCGAGAGGAACTAAACCAAATATATGACGGACAACTAAATACCATGTTAAACCGAGAAATAGTCCTAATTCCCCTTCACCTAAGGGGGAACCACTGGGCTTTCGTTATAGTCTGTAAATCAAACAATACAATAGAATACTATGATTCGCTTCTCAAATGGGACCTAGCAGATCATAGAAAAAATATTGTTGAAAATCTGCAAAAACTACACAACATTTTTGTAGAAGAAAAAATCCTAAACACGCCTGTAACCGTTAGTATCGTCAACGATGCGCCACAACAAATAAACCTAACTGACTGTGGCCTTTTCGTCTGTAAAACGGCGGTTGCCTTGGTCAGGGGAGAACCACTCAACTTTGGCGGCCAAGATCTAAACTACTATCGAAAAACCATAGTCAAAAGCGTTCTTGGCATTGACAGCAATGATGCCCCGGCAAATTCTGCGAATACACTACAACCATCAACACCAAGCCTGGAAGAAGCCATAGATATGGACTTAAACATCACTTTCCAGGATCTCCCTGCCTATAACGAAATGTTAGACGACATTTTTGCTGAAATAGACAATGACTTAGCTAGCGCCCATCTACCAACCCAACAGGACGACCAGCCAAGCATGGAAAGTACAATGGACCAACCAACCCCAATGGACAGCGTTAGCCAACTACCTGTAACAGCCGCAGAGGTTGAAGATCCTATCCTACTATGGAACCTAAAACACCATGAACAACTAGAATATCTTAGAACAACCACTATCCCTTATCTAGACTTTAACCAAGACAAGGTTTTGTGTACACATAACTTTTTAGGATGCTACAAAGATTGCAGGAAAATGTCAGAAGTTGTCCTAGTACTAAAACGACAATATAATGTGGTTGGGGATCATAAATGGACCTTTTTGCAAAAAGAAGCCAGGCAAGACGGGCGTTTCATCATAGATTGGTTTCTAAAAACCCCCGTGTACGACATAGATATTGAACCAATGGCCTTTTTACCAGGAAACAGGAAAACTCTAAACAGAATGATAAAAATTATAAAACGCATCAACAGACACCAACTGGACCCAGCCCAACAACAAATGATAGAGAAAAAACTCAATATGTTCCACAATAATCCTGAATACCACAAGGCAAAAATACGTGAAACCAGGAAGATTCCAACAAAAAGGACCACCAAACGACAACGAAACCAAATGTAATGAAGATCTACCACTGGAAACAAAAACGCAAAAAAGGATTTTATTTTTTTTACTCAAAAAACCCAAAACAAATTTTAACCCAAAAAAAACCCCAAGCAAAGTTAATTTTTAATCAAAACCCAAAACAAAACTTATTTTTACTCAAGACCCAAAAGCAAAGTTTCCTATTTTTAAAAAAAAAAAAAAAAGGGAAAATTTAAAAAATCTTTAAAATAAGATAACACGAAAAAGCTAATGCTGGCTAAAAAACTGTAAAAAATCTAAAGTTAAAAAAGGGAGAAACTACTCTATAACTAAGTTGCCTTAAATAATAAAATACGATAATATATGAAATATATTCGAGGAAATATCTGATCAATGATACCTTTCTGTCACTGCTAGCTGCTCTTATGTAAATAATATAAATGGAAAGGGGTAACATTGATCAGACGGTTCCTTTGACCAATAATTTAAAATATAGTAAACTGATTGAAAAATACACAAATAAAAGAGGCTAAATTGTTTGAGTATTTTACTTTCAGCAAATAAAGTAGTAAAGTTAAAATATATTAAAAAATCGGTCAAAATCGAATAAAACGAACTATGCACTTACGGAATTTCGCAGAAAGAAGGATGATCATCAGAGAGATAAGAGTCAGAATGGCTATCAAGACATCTCCGGACACTGGATCAGCCGGGCTGATCATGTCAAGCCCGGCCTTCTCTAACTGATGCAACGTATTCTGAAAAAAGGAAAATCATTTACTTATCAAAAAAGAATAATTAAAACACAATAAAATAAATAAAATATAAAATTCAAACACAAAACAACTGCTATGCGATAAGCGCAATACAGGGATGTTTGAAATTTTATATGACTATGAAAATGAAAAAAGTTTCTTTAAACAATACGTATAAAATTTAGTCCGAAAAAGATATTTATCTATCGCAATAGGGAGACTAAATATTATACAATTCTAAATTATGGAATAGAGAATTTTTAATAAAACTGATATAAATGATTTACGTTGAAACTAAGCGATAATGACCGAAAATATTGTAATTAATGTAATATTGTAATTAATGTAATAACATTTTATGTTTATTAAAATCAGCAAATAAAAGAAGAAAACTAAACCAAAAACAGAAGCTGATTCTAATAAATATAAAATTATTAATATTAAGGGAATACATTACTGTGATTGAAATATTCATTTGATAAAACATTATCCATTATAGTAAAAAAGTCTCCATAGAAAAAACAGGATTAAGGATCAGTGCCGGAACAATAAAAAGGTATATTTACCTGAAGAAACAACCGGTCCTCCTCCTTATCCCTGCCTGGCTGCCCTAACATCTCTACCAGCTTACCGCCGGTATAGATGTTTAGGGCATTAAACTGTTGCATGGTGAGATTATACTCGGCCAAGACCGAGTATAACCTCCCCATGGCAACTTCGTTTAACATAATGCCTGACAAAAATAAGTTTCGCACAAAACAAACAAGAAAAGATGATAGCAGAAAATAATCGAAGATTCTGAAAAATAAGAATCACTTTTAATAATATCAAAATGAAGAATTGATTCCTCATTCGACAAGAAAAAACTTATCACCGAAGGCTAATTCAAAGGGAAAATATATTGAAATTATCACCTAGCCTAAATTTATGCATTTACACATGCATTTTATAAATTTTTAACCTATAAAAGATGATTTTTCACTGTATTTTTCCCTTTTTAGAAAATAAGAAATTTCAGCGTGACGCCACCTTAAAGTAAACTAAAACCGGCATGGTTATCCAATATGGCGTACTCTGGAGTGTACGCGGCATTCGCGAAATATGTGAGATAAGACGACATTTAGCCATCGGTATAAGTATTTTTGGTCATTTTATGTTTATAAAATAAGAACTTTAACAATATCGTAAATATAGTATTTAAAAATTTTTCTTTGTACGAAAAACACAAAAAAATCATTAAAATAATAAACGAAAGATATCCTATGATTTAAAACACCTCAAAAACCAAGGCTGTATGAAACACGGGTCATCTTTAGCCTCTTGAAACGTGTTATAATCGAGCTTTTCTTTCTGAGGGGGGTGCATGGTTCGTCCTTTTCCCCTAAACCGATTCTATGAATGACTTGTAGAGTAGCTTTACTGGGAAAAAGCCAACCCATACCTTAAATTATGCATTTATTCTAGCGAAAGTCAAAGATTATAAAAATATTATCAAAATTAGACAAACTTAAAACAATTTAATATAACTTTTAAGTAAAAAAGCTTGTATAAAGACCTATCTATTAAAATGGGGAAATAAGATCTATAAAACGAAGACCCTAAAAGATAATATTAGAGAACATGACCCTTTTAATAGAATGGTCATAGTACAGCTAAAAAATTATTAGCAAATATTGTCAATATAAATTAAGATTAGTAAAACAACACAAGAATCATAAAATTAGAGGTTTCGTGATAAAAAACTAAATTTAAAAGAATGAAAATCTGTAAAAATTAAAGAAGATATTGAAAAAACATTATTAGAAAAAAACTAATTCGAAACCAATAGTTTAATGTATTCTTGATGTAAAATAAAATAAAATGTGATCTTATTTATGGAATGAATATTGAGATTTAGTTGAATTATACCCACACTATTAAATGCAAAATCTTAAAAATCAGGTCGCCAATTTTTAATTAAACATGAAATCAACACAAAAATAAAAGTCATTCTTTTTGTCTCTCCTTTTTGCATAGGTCTCAGGCCTATAAAAGTGAACCTGGAAGAGAGAAAAAGTCAGTCGTTTCACGGAATTTATATATCACACAAACTCTATTTGAAATTTCTAAAATTTAAGGGAAGACTCCCTTCTCTTTCTTTGGAATTTTCTTGAGAGTCTTGGCGGCTCAAACTTAGGATTTTACATTTGGAACACACCTAAAAAGTAAAAAGTTTTGTTAGATAAATTCATAATACTTTGTTAAATAAATTATAGAATATCATTTTGGTGTTGGTCAATTGAGATAAATTTAAGAATAGGGCCTCCTTAGGGCCTAAAAGCTTAGGTATCCGGACGGATAGTTATCTCCAAATTTTCTTCTGAAGAGAACTCCTATAGCGCGGTACTAGGTACCAGCAAGTCGCAAGTCACTACGGGGCTAAATAGGAATAACACAGGGAAGGTACAGTGGTGGCTCGGCTACCAACGGTTGATGATAGCACGCTATCTGACGGCCGATACTAACAACTGTATCCTCCCCCAGCTTCTGAAGTATAGGAAAGTTGGAGATCGTTATCTATTCGGACAATTTAACATTTTCGGATTAGAACTTTGAATAAGTTCACGTCTTAAAGGTAGTTTTGCTTTGTTAATACTCTGGAAGATTGGTTCTTAGCTAGACCTAGTGATTTTCTTACCTGACAAAGGTACCTAACAAAGAATCTCACGCCTCACGGGGCTGTAGGCAGCGGAACGGAATGTTGTAGCTGTGTTCGCATGGCTCTAGTAATCACAACAGATCCTTCCAGTCCAAAAGTGTTGGCAGAGTTAGCTACCTAGGAATAAAAGGATTCTTAGAATAAAATAACAGTATAAAGTTATCAATAATATTTTAATGCCATTTTCGGAATAGGGCTTATAGGCAAAGATTATCCCTTAAATATATTTGGGTTTAGGATCGGTGTAGAATAATATCACCATTCTAAGGTTAAATATATTTGACAAAACAGGGATTAATGTGTCGCTGATCTGGAAAGGAGACATTGGTGAGAGATTGTGGTTCTGTGATAAAGGATTGCATTTGTCCCTGGAACCCGGAGGCGACCCATACTATTGTCCCAAAAGTGTGTAAATTTGTAAACTAGGCACATACTATTGTCATCAGTCAAACTATGTATTTACATGACAGTTTTTAGACACTTAGAAATAAAATAAAAAATTATAAAAAAATAACAAAAATTTTAATTTTTTTTTGTTGAAAATACAGGGTGTCCAAAAAATAGGAAAATATTGATCTGGTCAGAAAACACTATGGCCAAACATACTTAGACACTTAAAAGAGTAATTTGAAAAAAATAGCCAATTTGGACCAATTTTTAGCTCTACAAACGCAAAAATCACATTTACAGGGTGTCCAAAAGTGAAATTTGACAACCTTATAGTCCCGGGTCCTCCGAACCGCTATATACCACATATGCCCACAGATTAAACACAGTATTTAAGCCAAAAAAAACGATTTTTTTCGGACAGGTATTTTGGGTATTGCGCTAGATATCCAAAATACACTTTTTGTTGGACACCCTGTAAAACTAAAGTTTTGGCCAAAATAACACTATGTGTGCTTTTGACATGAATAAACGATCATTTTGGTGTATAAAATGTATAGGTTGGATGAAAGATTGATGAAAAAAATAATTTTTAAAATTGTGAAAAAATGGAGTTTTTTTTAATTTTTGTTACCTACCCTCATAGATAGCTAGATATCTAGACATCCATTGACTCTGAAACTTTTTTTTGGCCATCCAGCATCCTTGAATGACCCAACGGACCAAAATATAGAGTATTACCAAAATCGGAGAGGTCGTGCAGAAAAGTGGTACATTTGGCAAATAATGCACCATATCTAAAACGTAAGATATATTTTGCAATTTTCAAGTTAAAAACTTACTCTGCCTGTTATCATGTCTTTATCTTAGTAATGCTTAAATATCTATATTAATAAAACAATATGTATTTTCCAACTTTCAACCTGTACATATATTAACTCTGTCTGATAGTATGTCTGTTTGTCTGCAATGCTTTGATTATATAAATATAATACCCATATTTTCAGGCATAAAAGTAAAAGAATAGAGGGGACACGAACTATATGTGACTCTACCCACGTTTGCGGGCCCCTGTGCCGAATTGCAATTTGATTATCAGCAAATAGCGTAAAAAAGTAAACACAGCCAAGTCGCTACAAAGAGTAGGAAGCGATTTGCTAGCAGACAAAAAAGATTCTCACCACTTGGGCCAGGTAGTTGTCTTGATTATATTTTTATACTTATACATTTATTTTTCAGACAATCTGACGAAGGTGTTTACAAGTGTGAAGTTACCTATCTGGAAATTAGAAGAGATTGTCCTGTAGTTCAAGCTTTTATGCTCAGGTATTAAACATTTATAAAATATCAAAACTATTTATCAGCTTTATCAGGAAGGGAGGGGACAATAGGCTGTTTATTACACTGGTCCCTAAAGTTTTATAAAAACGTTATCTTATTAAATGGAATTGCAACTTTGGGGACTTCTATTGAATTTTGGTTGGTTGGTTCATTTAGTTGTGTAATTCATCTACAGACGGAATGATTTTGTTTAATCATTGGGGATGTACATTAATTCATTGGCAATTATCTCTTTCGATCAATGCCTTTCTTTACTTTTCATTTAATTGAGACTTATTTAATTTGCTAATACAGTAATTTATTTTCATTATGTCAAAAAATTATCAAATTGCAAAAGTTGACACCTGAAATGTTAATCCATTAAAAATAACCAAAGATAATTGGGTTCATATGTAGCGCAGCAATAACAAGCTAGCACAAAAAATGTATGCAAAAATAATATAGAAACTCATGTAATATAAACGACAAATGGTTTGTTGAAGTATGTGTTTTTTTACCAAAAATATCTTTCTTTGTCGGCGATATTAAAACATTTTTTACCCACGTTTGCAAGGATAAAAAGGGATAAAACAATGGCCAATAAATTGATATACATCACCAATGATGATACACGAAGCTACCCTTTCTGTAGATTACAATTAGTGGATGAAACTTTAAATTTCTCAACTAAATTAACCAAGCAAATAAAATGCAATAAAAGTCCCCAATGTTGTTAAGCTACCGATAAGTAAATGTTATTTCAAAACTTTGTGGACTAGTGTAATAAACAGCCTAATATCAATAATCCAATGAATTTTAGCCCTCCATATTTTCAAAACGATACCAGTCCGTTTTGGAGTTCTTAATGGATGTACGGACAAATCCTATTTATACATTATCATCGCCTTAAAGAACTTCATGACAAATGAATGCAATGATATAATTTGCTCAATTTAAAAGTAATCAAATAAAAATTTTCAGTTGAAGTAAATTAAAGTAAAAAGTTATTTTATTAGTTGCGGAGTTAATCAATCATACAACAATACAATTTTCGGGGCAAGGGAAAGTTATTCAGAAGAATTAAACAGTGTGTCTTTTTTAAATAAAAAAAATAATGATTATGAAACCTACTTCTACCCAACCGATTTGAGTAACCAAGGTGTTATTTTTAATTTTTCATGTTGATTTAATATCTGCAATTAGATTAACAAAAATCCTCTAAAATATCGCTACAACTTTGACCAGGCTTTATTAAGTGACACTTATTAGATAAGGTGAGGGTTTTGAACAATAAACTAAATAAACAAAAAGATTGTGTTCTGGACTTTTTCAATCGATATATATTATTAGTTGTATGTTGCACTATAGTTTTATGCACTGTAATAAAGGGATACTCGAAGATGGCCAATTGGAAGAACGAACTGGCTAATAAATGAGGTCCATAATAGCAACCTAAATTGTCGACCGTGGTCAATATATCCACATATAATTGATTAATAGGTTAAACAAAGTAAAGACAATTTGATAACCTTCGTTTTTTAGAGAATTAAGAATACTAAATATATATTGAGAGTTTTTAAGGGAATTGAAGATATGAAATATATTTAACTAGGTTGTAATTATTTTAGATATTGTCTGTCCCTGTTTATGGAAATTTCCTGCTTTGAAGAGTTTACCAAAATAAGTACTTTTTGATGGATTACTAGATATTTGACTCCCACAGTTGTATTATTTTAAATTTTGCAGTATTTTTAGTTAAATAAAGCATTTAATTAAGTCTTTAATATATATTAATAACAGTTTGTAGCTGCTTCCTAACCTTAACTGGGCTTCCCTCAAGGATAGTTTAGGGTAAAACTCCAAATTCCACAGTTTATTTCCCGAGAATACGGTGCTACACCCACCAAAGAAAATACCTTGAAACCATCATATGATTTGTTGGTATAATCTCTGAGAAGGACTTAATTTACGGTTTTGATATAAAGAAAAAATACTGTTCTACTTTTGTATTAAAGAATTAAATAACAAACAGAAGATCATTTAGAAATAGGTGTTGTTTTGAAGAAAAAAAAAATAGAACACTAAAATACAAATAAACTAGGAATCATTATTGCTCCATTTAAAACATCTTAAATATTTTAAAGGAAATAAAATTTTTGTTTTTAGAACCCTTGAGCGTCCAAAATATCAGAAGATATTATACGAGGGAAGAACATATACCAACACTCTTATTGGTCCAGTCACAGAAGGTAAAATTATTTATCTATGGTACACGAATCTAAAGGGATAAGACAATGGCCCATAAATTGATGCACAATCCCAATGATTACACACAAAATTAACCCTTCTATGAATTAAAATTGGTGGTTGTAACGTTTGAACTGAAATATAACATTTAAAATCAGTGTAGATCTCTTAAAATAAGAATTGTTTGCCTGAAAATTAATGATTACCAGGACCTATTTATATATAAAAAAATTAGCTTTTTGATATTTTATAAATGAATTTGGAATTGTATTAATCTTAATTGGTACACTCCTTGCTTCAAGAAGAGGGCAGTGGATAGCCTGATATCTAGTTGCCGAATGTGTACGCAGTTTCCTGGGTGTTTCCTCATCCTAGCTCAATATTTACTACTAGCTACAAATCTTCAAACTTCCCTTGAAATAATCAAAATTTGAATGTGTAAACGATTTATACATTATACATTATAAATTTGAATTTTTGATTTTTTTTTTGAAGTTTGAAGATTTTTTAGCTAGTAGTAAATATTGAGCTAGGATGAGGAAACACTCAGGAAACTGCGTACACATTCGGCAACTAGATATCAGGCTATCGGGCAGTGGATATCAGGAAAATAACCTAATACATGTGTGAAGCTTCTCTGAAATTTATTACACATTCGGAACGGCAATTTTCGAGATCTTTAGCTCCAGACAAATAAACCTTACTTTAAATGTCTTTAAATGAAAAGATCATAGAAATTTTTGTCTTTGAGCTAATATACATTTAATTTATTGTAAAATTTATTTTAGGGAGTGAAATAACCCTGACATGCGAATGTGTTGGGGGTAGACCCCTCCCCCATGTGGACTGGTACTTTAAAGATAATATTATACAGGTTTGCATCAGGGATCTAAAGGGATAAGACAATGGATGATAAATTTATGTATATCCCCAATGATTATACATAAAACTACCCTTTCTGTAGAATACAAATAGTAGTGGTTGAAACGTATGAACACACAACTTAATAAACTATCCAATAAAAATTTAATAAAAGTCCCAAAAGTAGTTAAGCGAACGAATAAGTAACAATATTACAAAACTTTGGGGACTTGTGTAAAACAGCCCAATGTCAACTCCCTCCCTAGGGTTTTACCAGGGATAGGCCAATGGAAAGATAATTAATCACTCCAAAAAATGAAAATTAATAATTTTTATTGTCTGCTCGCTCTCCTAGATAAATAAACAGAAACACAGATAAAAAATAGGTAACAAGAAACAAAATCCTTTAGATAAAGTAACATGATGTTGATTTGTACCTTTGGACCTAAGGTGAACCAATATGGTTCTCCTTTAAATGAAAGATCATCATTCATCATATGACTAGGGAATTTATAACTAGTTTTGGGGATGGCACATTAACCCATCCAAGAGAAATTTTCCCTGGAAAAAATACCCTCCTCATAAAAAAATTCTTAATTTTATTTTAAATATAAAATGTAAATTGTAGCCGCGAGTAGAAAGATAGATTAACTATAAAAATTTACATGGATATGTTTTGAAAACCAATATTTTGACATTTATTTTTGAAATAACACTTCATATGGTTTCAATTTTCAAATACATTTCGTAAAATACAATTTTTAGAATTGTTAATTAATGCAAATAAAAAGTTTGTTTCTAAGAATTTGACATTAGTTTTAAATTTGTCATTTTATTTATCATGAATTTTATGTAAAGCTTGAAATTGATTTAAATTTTAAATCTCAGTTATTCGAGTTTAGAAAATACCAAATTATAGCACTTGCATTATTGTATACCATATGATTTTATAAAAATTTTAATTTATGATAAATGTATATTAGTGACATATATACTGACAAAGTGAGTTTTAGAATAGATGGTAAATCAACCATCTAACTTACAGATATACGTTTACTCAGAAATTTAATGACTGTCAAAGCGCCTACAGACAAAACAATGAATAGAATGGATGTGCATAGGTCATAGGAATCTACAACACAAATTTCAGCTTTATATTATAAAACAAGCCGAGTGATTAACGTTTATCTTTATCCGTACAGACAGATGTACGGACAAAGTGAATTATAGAGTGGCTTCTCAACTTACATGTAGAGCATGGAAAAACTAAGCATGGAGGAAGGAATTTATTTTGAATATCACAAAATCTTACTATAATATTAGTCTGGTCTTATGGTCCCTCGGGACCAACAAAACTGGTTGTATTCTTATAGTTTTTATTTTCCACGGAAGGCTGTCTCAAATACAATGCGATAAATAATTTTTTCGGAGATTTATTCTTATCCACATATTTCCAGAAAAAATACTTAGCTTCCCGCTGATAAAACTGTTGACTTGTTTCTACAAGAAATTTAAATGTTAAAACATTTAAGCAAAAAATAATAAAATTTAAAAGGAAAGAAAAATTTAAGTCAATTTTTATAAAACAAAATAGTTTTAGAAGAAAAATTGCATAAAGCCTGTCCAGGATCACTGTAAATCATTTAATTTACGGATGAAACCAGAGAAGAGTGGACAATAGGCTATTTATTACATTAGTCCCCAAAGTTTTATATTGAAGTTCTCTTATTCGTTGACTTTACAACTTTGGGAACTTTTACAGAATTTTGACTGGTTGATTCATCAAGTTGAAAATCCAAACGTTTCATCTACTAATTGTTATCTACAGAAGGGATAATTTGTGTATCTTCATTGGTGATTTACATCAATTTATCGGCCATTGTCTCATCCCGTTAGATCCCTGGAATGAAACAAAGACTGATTTTTTTACTATTATCACAAAATATTGTTTTGTGGAAATGTAGTAACAGCGATTATTTGACATTTCAGTTTTCTTTCAAAATATCTGTTAAATAAATAATACAGTTTTTAATTTACAATTAATTTTACATCTATCTAAATTTTCCCGTTTCTTAATATTTTAAAAGAGAAGCATTTTTATAATTAGGGTCGGTCTGTCCGTAACGGCTAGTTCTTTTTGTTAATTAAGACATGATCTAATTATTCTATCGATTTCAAACTTTACATGAAGATTCCTTTATTAGTTAGGTATGAATTTGAAAGCGTAGCAACTGTAAAATCGTTACCAAAAAGTTATGATTTTTTTATAATGACAAAAGGGTACATTATAATAAGCGAGGCGTCTCTATATTCAAATCCTAGAAATGAAAGTATGTCCTTATACTTTATCCTGCATTTTTTTTATTATTGACACATATATTCCAACAAAAATCGTAATATATTGTTATACAATGTTTTTTGTTATCTATTAATCTTAATGATTTATTGTCATGAAAGATGGTAAAAATAAAAAGAGATGTTTTAATGAAAAAAATAAAATATACTTTATTTAACATAGAATCTGCAGGTATAGACAGGGAGGGAGGGGACAATGGGTTGTTTAGTTCACGAGTCCCCAAGTTTCATGATTACTTTTTATTATTTTTGGGTTAATAACTTTGAGGACTTACATTGAATTTTGATAGATTAGCTCATTTAGTTTAGTGTTTAAACGTTACAACCAATAATTGTAATCTACAAAAGGGGTAATTTTGGGTATCATCTTTGGGAATGTACATCAATTTATAGTCCATTGTCTTATCCCTTTAGATCATTGATAAATACTTATGACCGTGGCTTAACACGTAGCGCATCCTCTATCCGTGGGGGTAGTGATAGGTTCGAATCTCGGAGCAACATAAGTAAAGACGTTAAAAATTATTCCTCTTGCTGATATGCTCAAGACCTCTCAACGCACCTTGAAACGTACTCTGCGTCTTGTAATTGCAGTATAAAAGCGTCCATTCGCTGATAGACAACCAACTCCTTGATTACACGACCTTTATCTGAAAGTCCGTTTATGGTAATGCGTTTCGTCTGTGTATGGGCTAAGATATTCACCATACTCTTACTAATGATGTCACGCGCCTGACATAGCAGCAGTCCTTTGTATTAGATACAAAGATACAAAGTACACATACATATATAATACTTCTCGGAAATTAATTGTAATGATAATTAATAGCAAGCAAAGAGAAAACTTAATATATGTATTTAGAAGTAAAAATTTTGAGGATCATATCAGACACCAACGTTGTACACTTTTTCTATGAAAAGACGGGTTATAAAAATACTAAAAAGATTTGAAAAATACTTTATTCAGGTTATTTCTAAGAGGCATAACTAACTCAGTATCAATTAAAAATGGTGTAAACAAACCATTTCTGCTGTTTTTTTTTCAATAGGTCTTTTTAATAACACAAGACTTCAAACGGCTTAACCCTTACAGATCGGGGGGGGGGGGGTCATATTGACCCCCCCCTCTATTTTTTCAATGTCATTTTTTTGTAGGTAAGATAGAGACTTGTGACTTCATGACTTTTTAAGTTTAGTAATTATACGTCGGCAAGAGTTGATTTTATTAAGATATCTGGTCTGTGTCGGTCGTGGTGTCCGGTCAAAGTCGGTTGGGTAGCACCAAAATTTAAAAAAAATTCTAAATAAATCTTAATTTCTACATTATGACTTTGTATATAAGGTAGAAACCTAAATTTTTTTTGATGAATACTGAGATATCAATGACCTTATGAGAAAAGTGGTGTTATGACCGTTTGACCGCACCCTGACCGACTTTATGACCGATTTTTGTCCGGCTTTTACTACAGACATATATCATGAATATCGTGGCTTCTATTACAGCTAGAGACCTATAAATTTTTTTGGTAAATCCTTGAGCAATAATAAACAGATAAAAATATTAATTGGCGCCGCCAACCGCCGTTTAACCGCCGAAAATTCCGGTTTCCGTTATTTGCCGTTTTTTTGCGATGATCAGAAAAAGTAATTTTTTTGTTATGAAAAATAAAAGTTCGTCCTAAATTTGGTGATCCTAGCTGCAAAATTGGCCGCTCTACAGCTGTTTTAAAATTTAGCGGCTGGCGGCTAAAAAGCGGCTAAGGAGCGGCCTGACCGCTATGACTAGAAAAAGTAATTTTCTCTAAAAATACACATGAACCACCAGAAAAAAATTTTACGTCTTTATCTGTAACAGAAGCCGAGATAGAGGGGGGGGTCAATATGACCCCCCCCCCCCCGATCTATTAAGGTGGGAATAGGGGCCCGATCTGTAAGGGTTAAACACTATTATAACACTATTAATTATACTGAATTATACTGAAAAATGATAATTTACTCGTTGACATTGCAAATCAAGTTATTTACAGTTTATTTATTTTTGTCCCAAATAGGTCCTAAAAAGGATCAAAATTTGGGGTTAAATCGGGGACAGAATATACTTTAATTTCAAACATCCAACACCAAGGCATGTGTTACATACAATTAACACATAAGTTACATACAATTAAGAACAATTACCCTTAACTTGTTAAAATGTACATTTTGTTAATTTCCCCTATTAAGCATCTTCTTTTTTTCATATGAAACTTTTTCTGTGTAACTTTTGTACAAAGGAGATTAGCACAATTCAACTTTTTAATTTAATCACATCTACAAAGAAATAAAAACAGGGATTAAACAATGCATTCCAGTTTAGATTAATTTATCTACATATATAAAGTTTTGAAAAGAAGGAAAATTATTATAAAATGAATCTATAAAACAAGTATAGATAGTTAATAACACTAAAAATAAATTGTAACAATTTTTTTCAGCAAAAATAAAATTATCTAACATCTGAGTTCAAAATTTTTTCCAGTATGGCATCGAAACCGATTAATATATGGTGGATTAGAATTGGTTCATAGTCATACTGAAAAATAATGAATAACATCGAATGACATACTATTTTCCAACAGAATTAATATATAAACCATTAAATTAATACCGCTTTTATTAGGTTTTTTTTAGATCTTATATTTTTTTAAAATCCACGAAAAGCTGTCTATAATACGATGCGATACATAACTTATATATTTTCTAGATAGATAAAAGAAGATACATACAAATAGATAGATTGCAATATTTAATAAACTTACACTTAAAATAGTAAACAAAATACAATTTTTAGGGTGAACAGACCATATCAGTTCAGACAAATGTTAGTACCTCAGTCAGTAAACACATTACTATAAAGTAAGTATCACCATCATAAGTAGCGAAGCTACTCTACAATTAGTGGCTAACCTTTAGT
The DNA here is from genome assembly GCF_053477335.1 of Acartia tonsa. NCBI lineage: Eukaryota > Metazoa > Arthropoda > Copepoda > Calanoida > Acartiidae > Acartia > Acartia tonsa. The sequence goes on from NC_137266.1 coordinate 48,441,483, forward strand.
AAATTTATCAGAATTTGACTTCAACTATCTATCTTTGCAAAAGAAATAACATTTATTGTAATCAATAGAGTATGCGGTATTCAGATGACATAGGTTTTATAAGTAATTATTTTTGATATATAATGTCTACTTTAATATAAGACTAATTCAACGTCTTAATTTTTATTAACTAGCGGCAACGCCCCTCAAAGTTTCGGTACACACAGACAGACAGGCCGAGATAATTTTACTTTATTAAAAGGATATACATATGATACATGCATTAGACTATAAAAGTTTTAAAGATTTTTAATCAATATAATAGATTTGAAATCTGCATAAAATTTTAAGGATTTTTTTTAAAATTAGTTTTTTATATAATTCTTTATTTAAAGGCGCAAATACAAATTAAGTTAAATAATTTTGAGATCTGTGATTGGTGGATTGAAAACTATCTGCGCTCTGATTGGAGAAGCTTAAGTGACGTACATCATTCAACCAATTAGAGCGTAGGTAGTTTCCAATCCAGCTATCCTATTGGTCAAAATTTATTAACTTAAATCGTATTTGCGCCTTTAAATAAATAATTATATAAAAAACGAATTTTATAAAAAATCCTTAAAATTTTATGCAGATTTCAAATCTATTATATTGATTAAAAATCTTTAAAACTTTTATAGTCTAACATGCATTCTAAAATTATCAGATAGGACATTAATTGGAATAATTAATTTTAGAGTGAAAAGAGAACATCTAGGAGAGAAGATATGTTGTAGGTAAAGCATTTTAGTATTTTTAATAGTCGCAGCTAAAATTAGTAAAACCGCTATATTGAAGCTGCAGCTGCACTAATCTGAGCGGCTTTGAATTAGCTGAAGCCATAACTAGCCGCACGATTTCGAGAAAGCCCATCAGCTTGTTCCCTTTAATCCGCAGCATCACTAAACCTCAGCTATTCTTAGCAACAACTTCTAATTTCGGCCAATGCCAACTTAAGCCGCACATTCAATTACAATAGCGTGAAAAAAAACACCAAAGTTTTAAATTTTCTTCAGGGTCCAAAGTGAAGCTCTAAAAGACTACATGCAAGCTTTTGTCCAACTAGACGTTGTCCTACAGCCTTTATCTACTGTTATATCAGGTAGATAGATAGATAGATAGTTATTTAGTTAGATAGATAGTTTGTCTTACTAGATGTTGCCCTATAGCCTTTATCTACTGTTATATCAGGTATATAGATAGATGTTTATTTAGTTAGATAGATGGATAGTTTGTCTAACTAGATGTTACCCTACAGCCATTATCTACTGTTATATCAGGTAAATAAATAGATATATAGATAGATAGATAGTTAGACAGATGGTTATTTAGTTAGATAGATAGATAGTTTGTCTAACTAGATGTTGTCCTACAGCCTTTATCTACTGTTATATCAGGTAGATAAATAGATAGATAGATACATACATATATACAGAGATAGATAGATAGATAGATACATTGATAGATAGTTTGTCCCATTAGATGGTGTCCTACAGATAGATAAATATATACATATATGTGGAAGGTCGACCTTCCATTTTTTTGGACTGGGTAATTTTTTCCTACTTATATTTGTATGGTGGCTGTAACTTTCCCAAAATAGTTTAAAACCTTCCCATGACCAATAAGAAGCTACACTGTACGGGATAACTATATCTGTACAAACAGACAGACACTTGTTACTTTAAGAGTATGATATGAAATAAACAGTAAAGTAATACTTAAAAATTTCATTTTTATAAAATAGCTTTATACGTTAAAATTTTAATAATGTTGTATGAACGTAGACAATCATGACAAAAAACTTAATTTTATTAGAAACAAAATAAAAGAAATATTTAACAATAGAAATTATGAACAATATAAAATCATTAATAACTTTGTATCTGAATAAAAAGTCTTTAAATAACTATACAATTGACAAATTTTGTATATAAACAAGGATGCCAACATCCATAAAAGCAAAGCCTTAAAACGGCAAGACAAACTAACATTAACACTTGTAGAGAGTCAGAACTGAATAAGTTGAATATAAATGTCATATAGGACATACCTACATTTTAGGACTTGATTATAGAGATGATTTGCTTATGACATTGTACATTGTTGTCTCAGGAATCAATATTATAAAAATCAGATCAATCAGATAATTAAATCAAAATTAAAATATGTTTTTAAAAAAGTTAAAAATAAAAATATTTGAAATGGACGTACGAACATTGCTTTTAAAGTTTTTACGTTTCTAAAAAGTATATACCTAATACAGAAATCGTCATGCAACGTCTCAAATCTATAGCACAATTCTAATATTCCTAAATTAACGAAAAACCTATTCGTTCCTAACGTACGGACGGACTAACTGACTCTTATTACAGGAAAGGTTCGAATTTAAAAATCTTCATTTTTGATACTATCTATCTAACTATCCAAGGTGTAACAGAAGACATAGTAGAGGGTGACCTAGTACAGCTGCAATGTGTATTAAGATATATAAGTTTTCCGGAATTTTAAAGTTAGGGGGAGATTTGAAATCTGCATCAAATTTTAAGGATTTTTTATAAAATTCGTTTTTTCTATAATTCTTTATCTAAAAGCGGAAATGCATTTTAAGTTAATTAATTTTGGCATCTGTGATTGGTGGATTTAAAAAATCTGCGCTCTGATTGGATGTCGTACATCATTCAACCAATTAGAGCGCAGGTAGTTTAAAATCCACCTATCCTATTGGTCAAAATTAATTAACTTAAAATGCATTTCCGCTCTTAGATAAAGAATTATAGAAAAAACGAATTTTATAAAAAATCCTTAAAATTTGACGCAGATTTCAAATCTCCCCCTAACTTTAAAATTCCGGAAAACTTATATATCTTAATGTGTATCCAAAGGAGCGAGGCCAGCTGCCGTATTAACTATATATCTATCTATCTATACAAGGTGTAACAGAAGACATAGTAGAGGGTGACCTAGTACAGCTGCAATGTGTATCCAAAGGAGCGAGGCCAGCTGCCGTATTAACTATATATCTATCTATCTATACAAGGTGTAACAGAAGACATAGTAGAGGGTGACCTAGTACAGCTGCAATGTGTATCCAAAGGAGCGAGGCCAGCTGCCGTATTAACTATATATCTATCTATCTATACAAGGTGTAACAGAAGACATAGTAGAGGGTGACCTAGTACAGCTTCAGTGTGTGTCCAAAGGAGCGAGGCCAGCTGCCGTATTTACTATCTATATATATATCTATCCTATCTATGAAAGGTGTAACAGAAGACATAGTAGAGGGTGACCTAGTACAGCTGCAGTGTGTATCCAAAGGAGCGAGGCCAGCTGCCGTATTAACGTGGTATAATGGCTCCACGCCTCTAATAACAAACCAGGTAAATGTTTGAAACTCCAATTAATTTAGTTGAATTTAAAATTAGAAAAAAGTTACAAAAATTCTGATATAAAAATAAGATTATGTCTATCTGTCGGTGTATCTATAGCTAAGGATTTTGCTATTTGCTCAACTGATATGGTTCTCCTTTACATTAAAGCTTCTTATAGAACAAGTTCAGTTTTTAAAAACATGTAGGGGGGAGGGGGAGGGTACTAGGTACGTCTAACCTTCCAAGAAAAAAGTATCATGAAATAATATTGTTTAAATAGTATAATGTAAATCAATTTACATCCCCAATGAAGATAAACAAAATTTTCCTTCCTGTTGATTACAGTAATTAGTGATTGAAAAGTTTGGACACTCAACTTAATAACTAACCAATTAAAATTCTGCAAAAGTCCCCAAAGTTATTGATTCAACATACAAGAAAGCATTGTTTTAAAACTTTGGGGACTAGTGTAAAAAACAGTTCATTGTCCCCTCCCTCCCTGCTAATTTTCGCACACAAATTAACATATTCACACAAGTCACTTTGCATTGCATATCCTATTTAGATGTTTTTACAATATTGTAAAAAATATACTTAGCTAGATGTATAAGTTTTAAAATTTTTATGTAAGATTTTGTAATTGGTATGGTATAACCGATAAAACAAGAAAACTATGTTTCGTTTATGGCAGGTTAAATGCCCTTTTGATGAAAGAAAATAAATCACCAAAGTTTCTTTCTCTTTTAAAATGTTGAATTTGGTTTAAGTTTAGCCTGTTTGAATATACAACGTGTGTCCTTTGGTTAATTCTGCATATGCCAAATCTTGAGTTTTGTAAATGCAAAAAAGTGCAAAAATAATAAGGTTATACATTATGCAATTTATGTTGCTAAAAAAGGCATTATCATCATATAAAGTTAACCTAAAATTTGTTGATATTTCATTTATCTATTTATCCCTATTCCTGGGGGGCTGATAAAAAAGAAAAATTAAATAAAAGCAAGTTTTGTTAGCCATGCGGGGCCGAAGGCCCGTAGTAACAAAACTGGAATAAATTTTATTATTTTTATTTTAATATTCTTGAAAAATTGTCTGTAATTGATGATATTCATGATTTTTCAGTATGGTTAAAAACCGGTTCTAATCCCGCGGATATTAATCAGTTTCGAAGCCATACTGAAATAATATTTCCTTGTAAAAAAGGTTAAAAAGAATGATCCTCATACAAAAAAAAAGTTTTGGCACAATGCCACAAAGACTTATATGTCATTATAAATTGGAGAGTAAACCTCATTCCACTGATTATTTCTCATTTTTCAATTCTTATTTTTCCACAAAACATATATACTAAACATTATATACTAGGATGGAAACATTCATAAAAGCGAAGCTAATCATATAATACGGTAATGAATAAAGTGTAAAAAGATGTAATATTAAGCTCTTTATAGTGCCTACAAAAAATATAAATGACCAATGTAATATTAAAAATTATATTAAAACTATAACTAATAAATTTCTAATAACTATATACCAAAGTTACTTAAAAACTTCCATTTTAAGAATTGATTATTATTAATTGTGTGCCTAATCTTCCAGAGAATTAAAAATAAATTAGATATATCATAGAATTAATTGTTATAAAAGCCGGATTTACCTCGAAAAATAACAAGCAAATAAAAGAATTGCTATTCGACTAGCGCATACGTTAAGCGGTTTTACATTTTGACCTTAAACTTAAACGGTGTCTTCTTGTAATTGATTTATTAAAAAATATGTTATGACCTATAATATTTTTTATTATTATTATTATTCATTCCACTGATTATTTCTCATTTTTCAATTCTTATTTTTGCTCAAAACAAATGTATTATTGGAAGGGAAGGAAACATTCATATAAGCGAAGCTCAACATATCAGACGGTAACAGATTGAGAATAACAACCACATATAATATCAAAAATTTGTTTCAAGATTGAACAAATTTTCCAATAACTATATACCAAAGTTACTTGAATAAAGGATACTTCACAAAACTACAATTTAATACAATTATAATTACTTACAAATATAGAAAATACTTCGCTTATAAATGTGTTTCTAATCGTCCTGAGAATCAGTATAAAAAAAAAAAAAATAAATTGGATAATTAATAATATTATCAAACAACTTTTAGGAGGAAATGCCATTTTGACTGACGAATAAGTTAAAAGGTGTTATTAACTGTCTCTACACGTAACTGATTGATTTGAAAAAATCATGTGAACAAAATGAACTGTAATATTTATTTAATTTATTTGTAGGTGAAGCACATAGCAAGTCTGTTAGGAGATGGCACTTATGTAACTCAAAGTAAAATTAGGTAAATTTATTTCTCGTATTCATTCGAATCCGGTGGATAGGAACCGGTTCTTATCCATACGAAAAAAACTATGTCTAGCATCGTATTATATCCAGCTTTCTACGAATATGAAAATGTACAATCATAAGATTAAAACCAGTCTTTTTAGCCAGTGCCTTCGGCACCTTTGGGCTAAAAAACTGGTTTTAATCTTATAATTGTACATTCTATATCCGCGGAAAGCTGTTTATAAGAACCCGGTATTAGTGTCGGACTGATTATGACGTAACAAAAAAAATTAGCCAATGAGAGGCTACTATGAATTTTACCATATTGGTCAATAATGTCCTCTCATTGGCTAATTTTTTTTGTTACGTCATAATCAGTCCGACACTAATACCGGGTTCTGTTTATAATACGATGCGAGAAATAACTATTACTTTTCTTTACATATCAACTATTCAGTCTCTAATATGCCTAATTTCATTTCATAAAAATGGAATTATTAATGTTTCATTATCATTGAAAATTATATGCATTAGTAGCAAAAAAAAACGACGGATTATTACTATAGAAGTTGTACTGACAAAAGTTAAAACAATACAAAAACTAGTTGAAAAAGTCTTTTTTCTTAATTAATCATAATTATTGTGCCTAATTTATCTACAGAAAATGTTTTCGTCCATTGTCTTATCCATTATTGTGATTCCTTATTTCCTACACATTTTCAGATTTCCAGTGAGCTATGGTGACCACAACGGGTTTATCCATTGCAAGGCATCCAACGAAGTAACAGAAATACTGGAGCCACGCATAGCAAATATCAGTCTGAGTGTACAGTTTGCTCCTGTTATTCAACCAAGGTAGAATTATAGAAAACAAGGATGATTAGGTCAAATATTAGCAACGTTTTTTCCAAAATTTGTGTAAATGTAAATATGTATGTGATAAATACACAATTTAAAAGGTACTATAAAGATAAATGATAAAAATATAATAGGAATGAAGGAAAAATGATGCTAAATATCAAAATTATAAAAAAACATATAGAAAAAAAACTGAGAATGAAAGAGAGTGAGAACCACATATCAGCTGTGACTATCTTGCCAACCCTGCGGGGCTGCTGGAAATTAGTTCAAAGATTGATAGATAGATACTTAATCATGAATATTAAGGAGTAAGGTACTGAGAGTCAAGGAGGATGAGAATCTAAATATCAGCTGTGACTATCTTGCTAACCCTGCGGGGCTTACAAACCTAACCTGATTCACATATAGATAGATAGATACTTAATCATAAATATTAAGGAGTAAGGTACTGAGAATCAAGGAGGGTGAGAATCTAAATATCAGCTGTGATTATCTAGCTAACCCTGCGGGGTGGCATACATAACCTATCCAATAGATAGATATATATAAAATCATAAATATTAAGTAGTAGGGTACTGAGAATTAAAGAGGCTGATAATCTAAATATCAGCTGTGACTATCTTGCTAACCCTGCGGGGCTTACAAGCCTAACCTGATTCACATATAGATAGATAGATACTTAATCATGAATATTAAAGAGTAAGGTACTGAGAATCAAGGAGGGTGAGAATCTAAATATCAGCTGTGACTACCTGGCAAACCCTGCGGGTCTGACATTCATAACATATCCATTAAATAGATAGATACTTAATCATGAATATTAAGGAGTAAGGTACTGAGAATCAAGGAGGGTGAGAATCTAAATATCAGTTGTGACTATTTGGCTAACCCTGCGGGGCTGACAAGCATCACCTGGTTGAGGGATGGCAACGCCTTCTCCATGAATGCCAGTAAACACATAATCCAGGTATGTTAGTCTTTAAATATTTGTTGTTAATCATCATATTATCCAGAATATATGTATTAATATGCTTTTTATAGAAATGCATTGCTGAGCTTATGATATCGTGTCAAAATGCAATACAATATAAAAAAGAATAATCACATCGTATCAAAATATAAAAAAACGAACAAAAATTACTTAGTTTTTAAGGTATTTGTACTACAGGAAACTTACAATGATCGAAATTAGTAGAATGGGAAAACGAACATATATGTTAAGAACTATCCTTTACTAATTATTCAACTGTGAATGTAAAATATCTTTATCGTCCGTGACTATAATATTTTCTTGGCTGCTATTAAAGATCCTATGCAATATATTCATTTAATCAATATTTTCATTTTTACGAGAACATAAAAATTACTCTAAAACTCACTTTGTCTGTTTGTCAACCCCATGATTGTTTTGGGCTTCGCTACTTTTGGATGTTTAATTTTTGTTTTATTGTCAAAATGCTAAATGCTTTAAAAAAGCTTAATTTTCAGCCTGGAAATGCGTGGTTTGTGATCAGATCCATGAGCGTGGCTGACGAGGGTTGTTATACCTGTATTCTGGAAAACAGGCAGGATTATCAATTTTTATTTGAGTCCTTTGATGCTTTCCCACAAAGCGTTTTTGGGTCACTAAACCTGCCCCCACCCAACTTTTAAAAATTAAATTTAAAAGGGTAAATTCTTTAAACCATATGGGAAGAAAAGACCCAGTGGATCTAAAAATTTAGGCTTAATTTCTACGGGTCTAACCTGAATATAAACCCCGAACCACTTCATTATGCAATCTACATTTTCCTGGATATTTTGTCTACGGAGTCCATAAGTGTACAGCTTTACAGTACATTGTTTCTATTTGTTAAAGCAAAACATATGATAAAAGAAAAAGATTCTTTTTAAAGTAAAATGCTTATATTTCAATCAAAATCTATATTTTTTTTATTTTTTACCGATCCACGTCATTATGCAAATCAAAAGAAAATCAATGAGAAAACGTTTGTTTTGCACTTTTCTCCACTTTTAAAAAATCATTCTGATAAAATGACAATTTTTTAAGGGACTTATGCATTATTTATAATGAAAAACAGTTTCAGGTAGATTTTAATGATTTTTATAAATAAGAAATAATTGAAAAAAAGAAATTCTATCCTTATCACTTTAGAGGACAGCTGCTGACCCCCAGTCTTATGGATGAAGCTAAATACATGTTAAAGATAAAAATTACCCTTAAAAGTATACAAAAATGTTTTTTGATGTGTTAAAAAAATCCATTTTAAAATCTTGATTTTGAGGATGATGGCCTTCAAGATGCCCTTACTGGTGGTGAAGGTGAGCTAAATGTCATCTAAGTACATGACCATTACAACAACTTGTCTATTAACCTATGTACCATTTTTTGTAGTCATAGCAGCCTCCAGTGGAGCCTCTCGACATGAAATATAACCATTATCTAAAAACTACATTATTTACTTTATGAATTTTAGTAATTAAAATTGCAATTATTTTCTTTTTTAATATTGCTTGCCTGGAGGCTGCTATGACTACAAAAATTGGACCATAGTTTAATATATAAGTTTTCTTCAAGGGCATGCACTTTGATAACATTTAGCTCACCATCACCACCAGAAAGAGCATCTTAAAGGCCATCATCCTCAAAATCAAGATTTTAAAATAGATTATTTTAACACATCAAAAAACATTTTTGTATACTTTTCAGGCAAATTTTTATTTTTTACATGTATTTAGCTTCATCTATAAGACTGGGGGTCGGCAGCTGTCCTCTAAAGTGATAGGGTTAGAATTTCTTTTTTTCAATTATTTCTTATTTAGAAAAATCAATAAAATCTACCTTAAACTGTTTTTCCTTATAATTAATGCATAAATCCCTTAAAAAATTGTTATTTTATCAGAATTAATTTTTAAAAGTGGAAAAAAGGGCAAAACAAACGTTTTCTCATTGATTTTCTTTTGATTTGCATAATGACGTGGATCGGTAAAAAATACAAAAATATAGATTTTGATTGAAATATAAGCATTTTACTTTAAACAGAATCTTTTTCTTTTATCATAGGTGTTGCTTTAACAAATAGAAACAATGTACTGTAAAGCTGTACACTTATGGACTACCGTAGACAAAATATCCAGGAAAATGTAGATTGCGTAATGAAGTGGTTCGGGGTTTAGTTTGACCTAATCTAACACACAAATTCGAAAATAAGGGAGGGGGGTTGGGGTGTTTTTTGTGCTCAACATGAGACATTTGGAGAAAATACTAATAAAAGTCCTCTAAATAAAAAATTGATTTCTCCATGAAAACAGGATTGGCCGAGGGAAGTTGGAGCCAGGTATTAGAGTGGAGGTCCTTACCACACCTTTGGTCAGGCTCAGGTATAATTGATAGATAGATAGATAGATGGATAGATAGATAGATAGATAGATAGATAGATAGACAGATAGATAGATAGGTAGATATATATATATATAGATAGATAGATAGATAGATAGATAGATAGATAGATAGATAGATAGATAGATAGATAGATAGATAGATAGATAGATAGATAGATAGATAGATAGATAGATAGATAGATAGATAGATAGATAGATAGATAGATAGATAGATAGATAGATAGATAGATAGATAGATAGATAGATAGATAGATAGATAGATAGATAGATAGATAGATAGATAGATAGATAGATAGATAGATAGATAGATAGATAGATAGATAGATAGATAGATAGATAGATAGATAGATAGATAGATAGATAGATAGATAGATAGATAGATAGATAGATAGATAGATAGATAGATAGATAGATAGATAGATAGATAGATAGATAGATAGATAGATAGATAGATAGATAGATAGATAGATAGATAGATAGATAGATAGATAGATAGATAGATAGATAGATAGATAGATAGATAGATAGATAGATAGATAGATAGATAGATAGATAGATAGATAGATAGATAGATAGATAGATAGATAGATAGATAGATAGATAGATAGATAGATAGATAGATAGATAGATAGATAGATAGATAGATAGATAGATAGATAGATAGATAGATAGATAGATAGATAGATAGATAGATAGATAGATAGATAGATAGATAGATAGATAGATAGATAGATAGATAGATAGATAGATAGATAGATAGATAGATAGATAGATAGATAGATAGATAGATAGATAGATAGATAGATAGATAGATAGATAGATAGATAGATAGATAGATAGATAGATAGATAGATAGATAGATAGATAGATAGATAGATAGATAGATAGATAGATAGATAGATAGATAGATAGATAGATAGATAGATAGATAGATAGATAGATAGATAGATATATAGATAGATAGATAGATAGATAGATAGATAGATAGATAGATAGATAGATAGATAGATAGATAGATAGATAGATAGATAGATAGATAGATAGATAGATAGATAGATAGATAGAAACTTTCATAAAATAGAAAACTCAATCGGTTTAAAGTTAAATTTTATATAATAGGATATATAGATACAGACAGTTATAAACGCCTCTGTAGCGTTACATGTAGCGCATCGTCGGGGAGGTAATGGGTCCGAATCTTGACTCAAATCACATAATATATCTAGACATGCTGCTATGCCAGGTGCGCGACATAAATATTAAGTGTAGTGTGGATGTTTTAGGAAGGTGAAGTTTGGACTTGAAGAGAAAGTTTGTGCAAAAAACTGTTATGCCTCGGAAGTTTTTTATAAAGTGGTTGTATTATTATTATTGTTATTATCAACCGTATTCAAAGATATTATTTAGGTAGGGGCATACAGACAGACAGATAATTAAATTGAGAGATGAATATATAAGGACGAAAGTCCCTACTGTAAATGTTAAATTATTAAGAGAAAATTTTAAAATTTTGATTAATTGATTTTAATAGATTCATTACTTTAAAAAAAAATGATACCTAGATTACCTCGTACGGGCGGGATTGCAGTACCGGACCTTATCGACTTGATGTACTGTCCAGGTCCTGGTCCAGCAATCCAGGAGAACTAAGGATGACTAACGCACCCTTCTCTGTCCAAACACCCAAGGATATTAGGCTAAGTAACATCCATCAGACAACCAACTCTCTTTAATGCACGACCTTTGTCTGAGAAGTCCCAACTGTGCATGGTAACGAGTTGCGCCTGTTTTGGGCCAAGGCATTCCCCCTACTCTAACTATTTATGTCGCGCATCTGACATAGCAGCAGTAGGAACCATTTTTAACGTCTTTAGTTATGACGCGGTGTCGGCCCGAGATTCGAACCTATCACCTTCCCGACGACGAGCGGATGCGCTACGTGTTGAGCCACGGTCGCGGGTTAAAAAATGATAAATATATACAATTAAAAACATATCAAACAAACAAAATAAAATATATTTGACGCAAATAGTAAATGGCGTATTTATAAAATGCAATTTTCATTTAATTAATTATTATTTGTTCCTCTTTATGAATGTAATAGCGTCATTTATTTGCTTTAACTACAACAGTTTTCATTTTGCCTATAGATAACTCCCCCCCCCCTCCATCCCCCTTGTTATTTTAGAAACTTATTTGTTATTTTGGGACAGAACTGCATAGGCCTGGATTTATAAACTCTGTTAGGGAAGTTCAAAAATATTGGAGGCATAATGATTTTTTTCTAGGACAATATCTCAATATTAGAGAAGCAATTTAAATCTTGGAAGGTAAGGGTGGTTTTAGGCTATTTCATTAATGTTGTGGAATGGTTTTAGGGTAATTCTCTGCCACCTTTTAACACAAATGCTCTAGATGATAGGGACTCAAATTTAGAGGTTTTGGTTTTTAGTGAGTAAATACCGAACCTGAAAAAAAACGAGGTTGAAAACAATAGATCCTACGACAGAAGTTAGGAAGTTGGAATATAATTTCCAAATGAGTTAGATCAATATCATAAGGATGGAGTGTTTTATTTATCCCCCCCCCCCCCCACTATGATTTATGATACAATACTAGTATACCAGTATACTAGCAATTACGCCCCAGATGCCTCTAGATGCACTTCTAGATACACTCCTCAAAAAAAGTTACCAATTTTTCTCACACATTCTGTTACCTCTATATAAGGATACTAGCGACTTCGCCCCTAGCCTCTAGGGTAATAAAAAAAAAAGGACCATGGAAATCTTCAGCAAAAAAAAATGGAGGGGATTTTTGTTTTTGGGGGGGTTGGGGGTGTCCCACCCACCAAGAAAATAGCCCAAAACCACCGCAGGACCAGTATGTATATTCCCTGAAGAGTAGAATCCGATCGGTTCAGTGGTTACCAAGATCTTAAGGGACGGACAGACGGACAGACAGACATCATTCTGCTTTGTATTATAGATTGATATACTGAGATCTTCTATCCTCTAATATAGGGATAAAATTTCTAAGATTATCTACTAGTTCTGCGATGAAGGGATGAAAAAAAAAGTTTCTTTTTAGACGTTTTATATTCTTTTATATATAGCCTTTTTCTTAAGAAGAAAAAAAAATGTAATTGTTTGAACTCCGAGGGGAGCCAAACTACTTCAAAATTCCATTATTTACATCATATTCAAAGGAATGCTAGTTTTTTTCAACAAAAGAAGAATAACTTTGTTAATTTAATAAAGAAAGAAAGTATAATTTACATAACTATTTACTATTAATAAATAAATAAAATATGTATTTGTATATAATAAAACGCAAAAAAATACATTATGCATTGCATTAAAGTTTATTGCTTAGGGAGTATTAATTAAAAGGACTGACAAATTGAAAAGACAAGTAATGAAAGAACAAAAAGTACTAAAAATGAAAATAAGGCACGTACACAGATATTTGCTAGGATTTTAGCTTAAAGGAAATTTTTACAAAAAAAGGAGATAACAAACAAAGCCTGTTGTATCAATGGGTGTCTAAACCCCTTCCCAACGCATATCTGGTTGCAATGCGTTATTTAAAATAGACCTTCTTGTTAAAAGAAATTAAAATCAAACCCTAGAACCAGTGAGTTGTCTGGATTATACATCAAATATCACCAATGACAGAAAAATGAACACAAAAACAAAAACTATATTTAAAAAGTTACCATATCTATGTATGTATTATCTATATATCTATCAATCTACCTAATTATCTAGAATGGAGCCCATATCACCAGTGAAAGAAAATAAGAAACAATACATCGCCCTGTACTGTAAAGTACTGCAAGGGAACCCTCTCTAGCTAGCTATCTATCTATCTATCCATCTAACTATCTATCTATCTAGAATGGAGCCCATATCACCAGTGAAAGAGAATGGGAAACAAAACATCACCCTGTACTGTGAGGTACTGCAAGGGAAACCTCCCCAACTATCTATAAAACCATCTATCTATCTATCTAGAATGGAGCCCATATCACCAGTGAAAGAGAATGGGAAACAAAACATCACCCTGTACTGTGAAGTACTGCGCGGAAACCCTCCCCAACTATCTATCTTACTATCTATCTAACTATCTATCTATGTATCTAACTTTCTATCTATCTAACTTTCTATCTATCTAACTATCTATCTACCTAACTGTCTATCTATCTAGAATGGAGCCCATATCACCAGTAAAAGAAAATGGGAAACAAAACATCACCCTGTACTGTGAAGTACTGCGCGGAAACCCTCCTCAACTATCTATCTATCTAGCTATCTATCTATGTATCTAACTATCTATCTATCTAACTCTTTATCTATCTAACTATCTCTATCTAGAATGGAGCCCATATCACCAGTGAAAGAGAATGGAAAGCAAAACATCACCCTGTATTGTGAAGTACTGCGAGGGAAACCTCACCAACTATCTATCTAACTATCTATCTATCTAGAATGGAGCCCATATCACCAGTGAAAGAGAATGGGAAGCAGAACATCACCCTGTACTGTGAGGTACTGCGCGGGAACCCTCCCCAACTAAACAGGGTCAAGTGGTATATGGATGGTCTACTTCTTACAGGAAAGTTATACAAAAATATTGTTTTCGATTTTAAACAGTATTTTTACTTCAAATTAATTTACATGTAAGAAAATTGAATACTTTTGTATTTTTCGATTTATATTAGGGGTATTAAGTGATAGGTCAATGAAAGATGAAGTGATGTATGTTCCCCATGATAATGAACAAAATTATCTCTTTCTATAAAATTGAGGTTAAGTAGTTTGAAAGATTAGAATATGCTAATTTCTACCAGCAAATAAAAGTACTTAAAGTTATTGAGCAACCAATTAAAAAAAACTTTAGGTACCAGAATAATGTATAATGTCCTATGGATTCCTTAAATAAAAAAATTATTATATGTTTTTGTGTAACTCTAAACACCCCCTCAGAATTACCCCAATGTCGGGGTAGTGATCTGTCTATGTGTGGGGTGGACCCTAGTAAACTTATACTGGAGTATGTCAACAGGGATCTATGCAGAAAGTGTTTTCCAGTATCTTCAAAACTGATTAATATCCGGTGGTTTAGAACATGTTCTAAACCTTACTTAAATTCATGTAAAGCATCGTATTACAGACCTTTTTTTGTGAATATTAAAAAAAAGATCATAAAATTAATACCAGTTTTTTTTAAGCCAAGGCCATCTGGCTCTCGTGGCTAACATAACTGTTTTTAATCTTATAATTTTTCATTTTCTATCCGCAGAAAAATGTCTTTGGTACTATGCGATAAATAACTAATATGATATAAAAGAGTTAGAATGTATGTGTGTCTGTCTGTATTAAATAGTATTTCTTTTAAATGGAGGCTGTGGCTTACACAGAGATTTTTAGGGGGTTGTAAAATTATTAAGGGTTGAACAAAAGGGAAGGTATACCCTCCCAGTTTTATTTTTAATGGCTGTCTTGACACCTATTAACATCCCACAGGTCTCCTTAACAAAACCTTAGATAAAAAAAAATCTCCAAAGAAACGGACAACGGGGCCTTCAAATAGGGTACAGTGGTGGTCAGAATCCGTTGGAGATTAAATCTTAGCTGCTCCTTCTTGCCAGATATTGCAATTTGAAGTTTTGTGGTAAAAATGCCTAAAATTACAAGAATTCCAAGGATATATGCAAAAGTGAACACCTTAATTCATCAAATAAAAAGGGTGAGTTTAACATTTGAGGACTTTAGATATCACTTCATATGTAAACTACACACTTCATCCTCATTTAGAACAATTTTTACTACTATAAGTGAGGTTTTCCCAATTTACAACTTGATCCTAAAGGCTGTTACCCTAGAACCAGTAGAAAAAACTTCAGTTTAAGTTTACATATGGCCCAAGTTACTTTTAGTAATTCTGCCCCCCCCCCCCCCATACTCTCACAACCTGCAAACTTTAGGGTGGAGGGGGGGGGGGAGCATAGTAATATTATGTATTTCTCAAAAACTAATTGAAGTATAGTGGGAAAATTTTATGTAAGGTTTATAGGCCAAAATTTTGTAGAAATTATGTTTACCACCTTCTCCCCCCCTTGTCCTAACATAATTGAGGGGGGGGGGGGGGTTGGCAGAATGTCATTCCAATGTGTTTTAAGGAACCATTAGAGATTTATATAAGCTTTTGGATTTGTATTGTTGTGGGACCCAAAGCACTTTTACAAATATTGCTGACCTCTTCCCCTCCCCTCATAAATTAAAAATATAACATTTTGTAAAGATAGAAAGGGGGGGGGGGGTGGGGAATTGCAGTTGAAAGGGCAATACTATGGTGTGTTACTAAGAAACCACTAGAATTATAGCAGCAAAGCAAACCCTTGAGATATGCTTTGGTAAGTTAAAAGTAACTTTTACAAATTTTGCTGAAACCTCCCTCCAACCTCCCTTTCCCTCCCTATTGCTTTACAATCTCCCCCCCTACCTTCCTCCAATTAAGTAATAGAAGGGAGTACAGCAATACCCTTGTGATTTACTTTGAGATTACTTAAGATATAGAGGGCTTTTGGATTTAAACTTTAGTAGGTCCATAATTACTTCATACTTGAACAAATATTGCTGACCTTTCCCCAACCTGAACCAACCCAATCCAGAAAAATTATATTGCTGCTCAATTTCCTCTACCCCCATAAAAAAAATATTAAAATATTGATTGCCCTCCCCCTCCAGGTATCCTCCTTACAACCTCAACACCTGTGTTTTACTCAGGAACCACTATAGCAATAAGAAGCAAACTTTGGAATAAAGCTTTTAGATTTCCAAATTGCTTTATATGTATTACCTATTCAATGTTAAGGGAAGGAGCAATGGGTTGACAATTTTTCTTTTTTTAGTCCAATAGGTTGGAGGACATTATGCAGCAAAATAAGTGTATTAGATTGGAGGGTTGTAGTTGGAATAGATATTTATAAAAGTAAATATGGGCCTATATAAGTTAAAATATTAACCCTGAATATCTCCAGAGGTTTCTAAATAATATACAATATTATTTACCTATGCCACTAGCTACTATTACCAACAGATCAGGGGGGGGGGGATTCAGCAATATTTGTATAAGTAACAAGTATCCTAAAAAAGCTTAAATCCAAAGTTTTTAAAATTCAGTGATTTCAAAGTAACACAAGAGTATTTGGTATTCTCTTCTTAGAATCTTTCTTTTCAATTTTGATAATTTGAGTCCCCCCGCCATCCCCCCCCCCCCCACAACAAACAACTAATTTAGGTTAGGTTAGGTTATAGGCTTGGAAGCAAAGCGCTGCGGCTAGGCAGGCCAGGGGGCCAAGCGCTGCGGCCAGGCAGGCAAGGGGGCAGAGCGCTGCTGCTAGGCAGGCTAGGGAGCTGAGCGCTGCAACCAGAGTTGTTTGTTATTGGTGGGGGGGGGGGGGGGGGGGTGGGTGTACTGAATTTTCAAAATTGAAAAAAAAATTTCTAAGGATATTATCGAGTATTTTCCATTGGGGAGGGGGTTGGGTGCAGCAATATTTGTAAGAGATTTTGATGCCTACTAAAGTTTAAGTACTAAAGCTTAGATATTTCTTTAATAATATCTAAAGAACTCAACTGCCTCTTCACCGCCTTCTAATTAGATTTCATTAGGAGGGGGGGGGGGGGGTAGTCAACAATATTTCCAGAAACTTTGGGCCTCAGAATCTTACATATAATTTTTTCTCACAATACTTCAAGTAGTTTTGAGTAAAACATAATACTATTACTTTGCCCAACCCCTTTTCCCTAAAATTTATGGGTTGCAAGGGGGGGTTGAAGGGGGGGGGGGCGGGTGTTGAGAGTATTTTAAAAATTTACTTAAGGTATATGTAAACTTGGATTGAAAATATCTCTACTGGTTACAGGGTAACAGCCTCTAGCTTAAAGTTGTAAACTGGACAATGTACCTTTTTCATTAAATAATTTCTTTCAAGTATTAAAATTTTCTACATGGGGAGGGACTGTGTAGTTTACATGTGTAGAGACATATAAACTCCTCAAATGTTAAACTCACCCTTTTTATTTGATGAATTAAGGTGTTCACTTTTGCATATATCCTTGGAATTCTTGTAATTTTAGGCATTTTTACCACAAAACTTCAAATTGCAATATCTGGCAAGAAGGAGCAGCTAAGATTTAATCTCCAACGGATTCTGACCACCACTGTACCCTATTTGAAGGCCCCGTTGTCCGTTTCTTTGGAGATTTTTTTTAATCTAAGGTTTTGGTAAGGAGACCTGTGATCCCCTGACGCACGCCACTACAAGTAAGTTTTACATAATTCCTAGTCCATAATTAAAAGTGATATATAAAGTATCATGTGTGACGTTATAAGAATTTCCTTCTTTTTGTATGTAACCAATTTCTCCTCTCATCCCTCCTTTTTAGAAGTATTTTTATGACGTCACACATGACACTTTCCGCTAAACCCTTTTTTGTAAGTTTGTAAGCAAAAACAAAAAAGCAACCTTGTAAGAATAAAAAGGGTAATACAATATTATAAATTCATTTTCCTCTTCTTTATTATTTCTGTAAAACTATAATTGGTAATAAGTTGATATTAGACATTTAAAACACTTTTTACATTGATGATGATAAACTAGGGAGTTTGAGGGGAATTACTCCTGTGAGGGAGCCAATACAGTCGGACAAAGTCCTAGGAATAATAATCAAATTTATATTTAAATCATGTTATCTTTTTATTAAATCTTATGATAAAGATAAATTAAATGAAAATATACTCTGTTACTTATACCTTTTTTGTTGTTAATATTATAAAAGGTTGGGAAATTAGGTTCTTTTCTTTGTAGGGGAGGTTAAATTTTAGAGATATGAGACAAATAAATAAAATATATATCTATAATACAAAGTAGCTTGATGTCTGTCCGTCCGTCCGTCTGAAGCTTAAGATCTCGGTAACCACTGAACCAATTGGATTCTACTCTTTAGGGTATATACCTATTGGTCCTGTGGTGGTTTTAAGCTGACACCCCCAACCCCCCAAAAAATGAAAATTTCTCCCCCAAAAAAAAAATTTTCATATTTTTTTCTAATTTTTATGTTTTTATATATTTCTATATACTTTTATTCATTTTTATATTTTTTTATACTTTTTTATACTTTTTTATACTTTTTTATATTTTCTTTATATTTTCAATTATTTTTCTTCTTTTTAAATTTCTTTTCTTCTTTTAAACTTTGTTTTATCAAATTCAAAAAGATTGTGAAAACTTCCTTCTCCTGTGGGGGCGAGTTCCAAAAAAGACTAATGGCAAAGAAATTTAAAAAACAATAAAAAAAAGAAAAATTTCAAAGGTTTTAAATTAATATAAATCAATATAAAAAGTTATAAAGAGTTATAAAATGTTATAAAGAGTTATAAAATGATATAAAGAGTAATAAAATGTTATAAAATACAAAAAATATCTAAAAATATGTAAACAAAATTTTTAAAATTCTCCCCTGAACCTTCAGAAATAAAGCCCCTTGAGGCTAGGGGCGAAACCGCTAGTAATAAATATAAACCAATAAAAATGAGGGATTGAATATAGGATATGTACAGTGCATTTAAAATTGCCTCTATTAGAGAAAAGAAATTGAAAGAAAATTTATCCAAATATAAAATGTGCAGAATATATTCTACTAGTGGCTTCGCCCCTAGCCTCTAGGGGCATTGCCCCAAGAGATGATAAAAAAAAGTTAAGGTGAAATTCGTAAAAAAAATAAGAAGGACCAAGGAAATCCTCTACAAAAAGAAGGAACAAGGATATCTCCTACAAAAAAAAGAAAAAAAAGGACCAAGGATATCTCCTACAAAAAAAATGGGGGAGGGATTTTTTTGTTTTTGTGGGGTTGGGGGTGTCCCACCCCCCAAGAAAATAGCCTAAAGCCACCACAGGACCAGTAGGTATATTCCCTGAAGGGTAGAATCCGATCGGTTTAGTGGTTACCGAGATCTTAAGCTTCAGACGGACAGACGGACAAACATCAAGCTACTTTGGTTTATAGATAGAGAAATAAATGACAAGTGCATTTTTATTCAAAATAATTGAAAATTGCAACTTTTTGTTGTTGCAATTTTTGGATTTGTCAAAGTAAATACATTCTTATTTCAGTGAAAATATATTTTATATCCGCGGATAAATAAATAATAGGTATATTAAAATACAAAAGTAAACCATTGCAAAAAGAGAAATGACACTCGAAAGATTAATATATTTGATTGTGATTGCGTTGTCAGATCGAAGCCCGTCCCTCTGGAGGTTTTATATCCTCCAGGTTCTGCACAAATACTGACCAAGTCCAGACAGTTCTACAAAGAACTCAACACAAATCTAACCTGCCAGGTAATTAAGTAAATCACTTTTAAGAATAAGTTACTATACCTTAAATTCTGTATAATTGTACATAAAAGTAACAGGATGTATGTCTCTGTGTGTGTACCGAAGGATCTCAGAGACCGCTGAACCGATATGGTCTTTCCTTAAATAGAAGTATCTCATAGGTTTATAACTATTTTTGGGAGGAGAGTACCACCTAAGGAAGAGAAAATCCCTAAGCATATTGATATTTATAAACAAAGACATCGTTTTGCAATTAATCAATCTATTTTCGTTTGTCCCACGCAAACATAGAATTAATGAGAGTTATTTGATAAAGTTTTTGGCCCATACTTTGTAACTATTACAAAATGGGATAAAGTTCAGCTTATATCTAGATGTATAATTATTCAGGTGTTAGACGTTGGTAAGCCAGCAGCCAGTAACTTCATCTGGTACGTGAATGATACTCGTATCAAGAGTTTGGCCAGCAATACCTGGAACTTGGATCCTGGCATCCTGGGCAGTCAGGCTAATCTATCATGTCAGGTATAACTTCATGGAATGTTACTTATAAAGTTTCATCCTTGTTAGATGGATATTAATATTAATAACTTCTTTAAAATTCCTTAGCCTAGAAGTTAGGGATTCCTTAGCCTTACTTATAGGAAACTCCCATGCTTGATAACTAAACATCATTCTATCCATCTTTCTTTTTATTTGTCTCTCTGTCTTAGTTATCAATCATTCTAGCTTTACCACCAATTACCTTTCTTTATAATACAATACATCCAGCTATCTGTGTATATAGGCTTTCAAAAAAATAAATCATCTTTCTATCTTATCTGTCAATTTATCTTTATATCTAGGCTGTGAACTTGGTAGTCAAAGATTATATTAATCTAGCAACACTAATATATTATTTGTCTACATTTTCTTTTTATCTAACATTCTATCTTAGCTACCTTTCCTTTGATTTATCTATCTTTATATAGGCTGTAAACTTTGTAAGAGATGGAGTAAAATATCATATAAATTTAGCAATACTTAATTATTTATTAATTTTGTATCTCCTTTTATTTCTATTTCAATTTCTATCTTAGCTTTCCGTTTATCTATTAGTACTACTATACTTCTATCTTTATTGCCAATTAACTATTTATCTATATAGGCTGTGAACTTGTTGGGGGCGGAGTTAAATATTATTATAACTATAAATATATTAATCTGTCCATACTTAATAATCTATTATTTTTCTTTCTATCTTTTATTTATCTTACTATCATAGCTATCTTTCCTTCCAATTAACTATTTATCTATCTAGGCTGTGAACTTAGTTGGGGGCGGAGTTAAAGATTATATTAATCTGGAAGTATTTGCCAAGCCCAGATTTGTTCAAAAGCTTCCAAGGTAAGACAATATAATATTATTATAATATTACAATTACAATATTACAATACATAAAAAGCAAAGCTCTGAAACAGTAGGACAAACGATCATGAACCCTTATAGAGTGTCAGAACTGAATAAGCAAAATATAAATGTATAAATTTCGACTAAATGTACGTAAATTTGTTGCAGTACTGTTATATTCATAATACTGTTTAATGGACATTGGACATGCTTACATTTTTAGGACTTTAATAAAGAAATGCTTCGTTTATAGTATTGTAATTTATTGTTTTATGAATCAGTATTCCCAAAAGAAGATATCTATTTGGCATGAATGTTAATAATTTAAAGGAATGCTTTGCAATTTGCAAATTGTTTTAAATCCTAAAACTTTAAAGTGTAAGTCGAGTTATTGATTCACTACTTATGTACGTCCCCCTACTCCCGCCAAACATTATTAATTAAACCATGTTCGGGGATTTTATTAAAAGTCTATGAATAATAAAGTTGTATGAAGGAGTATAGCATATGCAAAGAATGTCAACATCCATAAAAGCGAAGCTCTAAAAACAGAAGGACGGACAAATTATTTTAGTAAATTGTATCATACAAAAATGCCAAAAAAGTTAAAAATCAGCATGTTTTAAATGGACGTTCGGATTTTCTATAAACAATTAGAAGGTTCCTACGCTTTTAAACGTACCTTATTTTTATAATAATCATCATGCAAAGTTTGAAATCGATAATACAATTCTAACATGCTTACATTAACGCAAGGGGATAACCGTTGCGGACGGACGGACCGACCCTAATTATGTAAAAGCTTCGCTTTTAAAAATTGATAACAAAATTGCGGCCCAATAAAAAAACATTTGTAATATTTGTTATGCATAAAGGGTGTTTGAATAATAACAAAGACTATAAAAATAGCTAACCGTCAAGTCTTACATGTAGATGAATGTAAATTGTATAAAAGCCATGCTATGAAAAAGTGGGTGGAGTGAAAGTGTTGTTTGTGTGCCAATAAGGGAAATTAATTAACATATCCAGCTTTGTTTGTCCGCTCTTGACCAATTTGGACACATTTTGGGGCAGGGATCTAAAGGGATAAGGCGGATAAATTTATGAACATCCCCAATTATCCCTTCGGTATGTTACAAATAGTGGTTGAAACGTTTAGACACTCAACAAATTGAACCAACCCATAAGTATTAATAAAAGTCTCCAAAGTTGTTAAGCCAACTATTTAAAAAATATTAATAAAACTTTGGGGACTAGTGTAATATACAGTCCACTGTTCCCTCCCTCCCTGCATTCGGGGGACACATACATACAATATGCTTTTCCTAACTATATTTCTGCTCCTGTGCGGCTTTAACCCTAAGGGAAACTATTCTTGTGGAACTCTTTTAACCTATACCCAACCTAACCTAACATCAAATAAGCAGCATCAAAGACATATTTCTTTTCTTAAAACTGATTTTTTATTGTAATTTTATGCATGTTAGAATCTTCTTTAAAAAAATTAAACTTGTTGTTAGCTTTTTGAAGTTATCATGATTGTTAAAATAGATTTTTATACTAGTATTTCATATAAATTTTGACTGTAAATTAGACTATACAAGTTTTAAAGATTTTTAATCAATATACAGGGTGCGCCACATATCTAGGGACTTTTTCTAAATTGTAAACAAATGAACATAAAATCGTCAATTTTAAAGATTTTATTAAATTTTAAAAACTGGGGAGCATATTAGGTATATGACTGTTAGATCATTGAATAAAATCGCCGCCAGCATCAATCACCGCCTCTACCTGCCTCCTCAACCGCCGGCAGGCCAAGATCAGAATGTAACTGTCCAAGCTGGCAAAGTTCTCCTTGATAGTGGCAATGAGGGAGGTCTTTATGGTATGGGTACGTCTATTGGTGCATGCTTCAAAGTAGCCCAAGGTCCAAAAGTCCATTGAATTAGGATCGGGCTGCTGGGAGGCCCCATTTCCTTAGGAATGTGAGTAACCGCAGGATCCAAATTCACCCAACTTTCAAGCTACCCTTTGACACGGAAGCTCTTATTTGGACCACAGTTGAGCTAGAATGACGTTCTATACCTTTTTGGAAATGGCAGAAAGATTCATCTAGGGTTGTCAGTGCAATTCATAGTCTAAAATGAGTTTTAAGTTCCATATGGGTCTCTGACGTCGAGAAACGAGAAATTTTCACGATTTTACACGATTTTTGACGTTTTTGACATCTCTAAATCTGCCACGTTTCACTTTGCCGGAGTACTAAAGCCAAGCCATTTTAGATAAAGAGCGCTGGTCCTTTCTAGTGTCTTACTTATGTATCTAACAGTATCCCCAGCAAGTTGCATAACTCTAGCTTATCTACAGATGGGCTGAGATCCGATTTAGTGGGCCCTAGTTGAGAATCCAGATTATACCACCGGCGCACTTCGAATCTGCCTTGTTGAACATAGGCGCGGCCAGCTCGGAGTACGAGCCATCTTTGCCCAAAGATTTTTTTGTGCTAAAAGGTCATTGCCTAAGCTTTT
Source organism: Acartia tonsa (assembly GCF_053477335.1). Taxonomy (NCBI): domain Eukaryota; kingdom Metazoa; phylum Arthropoda; class Copepoda; order Calanoida; family Acartiidae; genus Acartia; species Acartia tonsa. Next base: position 48,465,814 of record NC_137266.1, read on the forward strand.
TATAGTGGGGTCAAACGTCCTGATTGGTCAAGTAGTTTTGACGCTATGGCCGTTTTAAAAAAGTCCCTAGATATGTGGCGCACCCTGTAATAGATTTGAAATCTGCATAAAATTTTAAGGATTTTTTATAAAATTAGTTTTTTATATAATTCTTTATTTAAAGGCGCAAATACAAATTAAGTTAAATAATTTTGAGATCTGTGATTGGTGGATTGAAAACTATCTGCGCTCTGATTGGAGAAGCTTAAGTGACGTACATCATTCAACCAATTAGAGCGTAGGTAGTTTCCAATCCAGCTATCCTATTGGTCTAAATTTATTAACTTAAATCGTATTTGCGCCTTTAAATAAAGAATTATATAAAAAACTAATTTTATAAAAAATCCTTAAAATTTTATGCAGATTTCAAATCTATTATATTGATTAAAAATCTTTAAAACTTTTATAGTCTACTGTAAATGCATATATTTTACCTAAAACAACATTAAAATATTAGGTTTAAAATGTATTCGCTGAAAATAGGAGTAGGGAATATAATTCTTAAAATCAATTTATACGTGAATTCAGGCGTTATATCATATTTGTCTACATATTTACTGTATGACACGTCACTGTTCTATTTTTAAAAGTATTGTTAGATTCTTACGAGAGTAAAGCTATTCTGCATCGTAATACTGATTTTAAATCTTGTATGAGGATTATTGTGACAACAAGGAATAGTTTGAAAGCGTAGCAACTCCCTAATTATTATCAGAAAAGCTCACATCCTCAATTACTGTATTATCTTAATTATGATCAACAAAATTACTCCTTTTTCAAAAATTATAATTTTTTTTAATGCAAGTTTATTTCACCCAATCAAGATATGTTTAAAGTCGACAATTTTTAAAGCCAATGAATTTTAAACATTAGGAACTTGAATGATTTACAGTTCAATGCGCCTGTCCACTCTTGTTTTAGAATATATTTTCATCCTTGTCTAAATGAGTTTCTGAGAAAGTAAAGAAATTATCAGCCAAGTGCAAATAATTTTTTTCTAATTCATGTTATACAATTAATCGATAAGACTAGACAAAATCTTCTATCAGATGTTTTGAAAAAGCTGCAGTTATAACAGGGATCTAAAGGAATAAGATAATGTCCGATAAATTGATGTCTATCTCAAATCATGATACACAAAATTACTCCATCTGTAGATTACAATTAATAGTTAAAACGTTTAAATGTTGAACAAACATGTAAAATTCAATAAAAGTCCTCAAATTTGTTAAGCTAAGGAATAAGAAAACGTTACATTAAAACTTTGGGAACTCGTGTATCAATCAGTTTAATATCCCCGACTCCCCTCCTTCCCTGGTTTTAAAGGAAACTTTGATGCTATGTTGTATAAGTTTGGTTGTTTTGCTGGGAAACTTAAATAAAAGTTAAGTTATTTATACAAGGGATCTAAAGGGATAAGACTATGGCCAATAAATTAATCTACATCACGAAATGGTGATACACATAATTATCCCTTTACTAGATTAAAATTAGTGGTTGAAACGTTTGGACACTTAACTAAATGAATTAACTAATCAAGTCCCGAAAGATGTTAGGCTAACACATAAGAAAACGTTAGTATAATACTTTGGGGATTAGTGCATTAAACAGCCCATTGTCCCCTCCCTCCCTGTATGTTATACTGTAAACTTTTATCAATAAATTAAAACTGGTTGGGGACAGTGTTGGATAAATAAATCCAGTGACTATAAACTTTATTGGACAATTGGGAATTGTTACAAATTTAGATGTTAGGTAATAATCTAAGGGCTTCGGCTCTAGCATTTAAGATGCCCCCCTCAAAAGCTAATAATGATTAATTTTTATTACAGTATGGCTTTGAACCCGATTAATATCCATCGGCATATTGACAGTTATCAGTCATACTGAATAATCTTGCAACGTATTACCAGTTTCTTTCTTAAATTGTTTCATTTCAATATCCGCGGAAAGCTGTCTATAGTAAGATGCGATAAATGGCATTATATTTGTAAACATTTGTTTTTAATAAAATATTTTTTTTAAGGTTTACTGGAGCAGCTTTAACAAGCAAAACTACAGAATTAATTTGTGAGGTAAATTTCATTTAATGGCGAAGCTACTCTACAGTTTTTTATTTTTAATTTACATTGTATTTTCCATGACCATTAGTGTTGATCTTCAATCTTCATCTCCAATGGTTATTTCAACATCTTCAAGAAAACTGGTTTAGAATTATTTTTCTAGTATAGCTTCGAAACCAATTAATATCCGCTGGATTAGAACCGGTTCTCAATCATGTATAGCATAGTATTAGAGATTTTTCCTCAAATATTAAAATAAAATTCATAAAATTAATACCAGTTTTACATTTTACCCTCGGGGTTAACACAACGTATTTTTATTTTTATAATTTTTCGTTTTAATATCCGTGGAGAGCTGTCTATAATACGATAAATAACTATTCTTTTTGTAAAGTTGTATGCTGAATGTCTGAATATATGCATTATTATATCCATTTGTACAATATTTAAAGTGCAGACAAACAAAAACTGTAAAGGTCAGTACTTATAATTAATATATATACACAAAACATACCATAATGTTATATTTATGTATTTATGTTTATAAAAAAAATGTCAAATTATTTATCCGATGCAATCAAGGAGGACATTGGACTAATATCCAAAGTTTTATAACCTTGTCATCTTATCCAATTGGTTAAAACTTGGGGTACTTTATTTGGATTTTGATTGGTTAATTCTAAACTAGTAGTTTTCAAACTTTTAAACCTATAAATTTAATCTACAAAGGAGTAATTGTGTTTATCATCATAATGGATGGAAATCAATTTATCGTTCATTGTGTTATCTCTTCAGATCCCTGGATAACATGGCATTATGTAAGAGGTTTTCCTTGTTTGGAAAGCAATAATGTAAACATTATCGTATATCTATCTATCTATCTATCTATCTATCTATCTATCTATCTATCTATCTATCTATCTATCTATCTATCTATCTATCTATCTATCTATCTATCTATCTATCTATCTATCTATCTATCTATCTATCTATCTATCTATCTATCTATCTATCTATCTATCTATCTATCTATCTATCTATCTATCTATCTATCTATCTATCTATCTATCTATCTATCTATCTTATCTTATCTAGATTGAATGTCACCCCCGCTGCCAAATCGTGTGGTACCTGAACCAAATCCCCATACGCAACCTGGAGCATGGGTTTTCTATACAGGAAAATTTATAAATTTACTTCCAATAAAGATATTTTCTTTAGAGATTTAAGTTAGGATAAGGATATGTATTTTGTAATTTGTCATATTTTAGGATGGGGTAGATTGAGTTGTTGCATCATAGAGAAAAAAATAAAAGAGAGGAATCGAAGCAACTAGAAGACAAAAATAGGCAGTGGGCCTAGGGGCCTGATCAGCGCTGTTGCCGCGCTAAATTTTATTGCTATTTCAAATGGGAGGATTACAAAATTAATATGTAAAGTATTAATAATTAGAATATAATATTTGAATTAAAAATAAAATTTTGTTATTAAATATAAATATGTAATGTTTTAATTAAAAATTACATATAATCAAATTTTTATTAAAAAAATTTTGTGCGTAAAAGATTAATCCTTTCTAAAAAGTGGGGAACTTTTTTTGTAAATAAAATTCAGCTGATTTTTGCATCTACCGGCTGTTTGTTAAATATCGCTTTTCATTTTATTCACATTATTATTTATGATTGACATACAAAAGCCAGTTGATGTTTTATCGTTTCGTCTGCTAGATTTTCTTTAAAAATTTAGGGATGGGAAAGTAGTATTTTACCATGAAAAGGGGAAGGGTATTCATGCTCTTATCCTTTTTCCTTATGTGTTGCATGGAACATTGGAATTTTTATTACATACTTTGTGAACTATTTTTAAACTTTAATAGATTGGTTCATTTATTGGCCATTCTCTTATCTCTTTAGGTACCTGGGGTTGTTGACATAATATTAGCTTGAAGGGTACAGAAACGAAATTTTTACTTTTCAAATGGAACTAATAATTTTGGAAAAATAACGATCAAATCTATTTATTCTGCCTAGAAAACTACCACACAAAGCAACATTAATAAGTGTGTCTTTAAACAAACAAAAATCCAATTTTTTCACTTCTTACTCTTCAACAAGTTCTTGAAAATTGTTAATCTTTATCAATATCCTTTTCCAAGGTTATATTAACTGCACATGAGTTGAATATATTAGAATAGCAAAATATGACTGAAAAACTCCACAACCCCCCCCCCCCCCCCCCTACCCACCTCTAATATTTTCGAATCTAAAGACGTTAAAATTGACCCCTACTGCCTAAACGTTTCGTATCTTATATCTTAATATTGTTGTGGAGGGGGGGGGGGGGGGGGAAGGGGTCTGTACAGGGAGCACTCTAAAGAAACAACGTATTTTGCCATTTTTGTTGCAAATATTGAATTTAAGTGAAATTGATTTAAATTTCTTGCTATTTAAATACACGATGAAAATGTAAAAAGAAAATTGGTATTTAGTAAAGGAAAGCAAAATTTTTATATAAATCTTAACAGCATATTGTCATCAGAGGGGACATGCTGTTTCTTACACTAGTCCCCAAAGTTTTATAATAACATTTTTTTATTTGTTATCAACATAGGAGTAAATTTTGATTGGTTGATTCATTAAGTTGAGTGTTTAAACGCTTCAACTTCTAATTAAAATGTAGAGAAGGAGTTATTTGTGTATCATCATTGGGAATGTACATCAATTTATCGGAAAATTGTCTTATCCCTTTAGGTCCCTGTATTGTCATAGTCTAATTGATGTAATATTAATCTTCTCCCATTTGAATGACTATTGAAAGTAAACTTATTATTTTTAGGAAACTTATCTTTCGCCAGAGTCAAATAAATTCCCTTCAATTGTTTCTACTCTTAGCTTTATTACTCTAGGTAACATATTTCTCCCTTCTTTTTTAACTCTTTAAATACTTACTCTATGACAAAAAATGCTTGTTGATAACTTTTAAACTTTTATTGTCTTTTAACTCAGGAAGGTAGGGGACATTGGGCTGTTTAGTACACAAGACCCCAAAGTTTTATAATAAAGTTTTCTTATTCGTTGGCTTAAGAACTTTGGGGACTTTTATTATACTTTGATTGAACGTTTCAACCATTAATTGTAATCTACAGATGGAGTAATTTTGTGTATCATCATTGGAGATTTACATAAATTTATCGGCCAGTGTCTTCTCCCTTTAGATCCCTGCCTACAGAGTAACTTTCATTGTTATAAAACATTTGTTCTTTTCAGGGTCCAACTTGATGACCATAGACAATTCAAACTTTACTTGTGAATCTCTGAGTCAACATATTCATCATACAATTACATCAACCAGTCTGTTTAGAATTGAACAGAGACCTAGGTATGGGAATATAGATAGATAGATAGATATATAGATAGATAGATAGATAGATATATAGATAGATAGATAGATAGATAGATAGATAGATATATAGATAGATAGATAGATAGATAGATAGATAGATAGATAGATAGATAGATAGATAGATAGATAGATAGATAGATAGATAGATAGATAGATAGATAGATAGATAGATAGATAGATAGATAGATAGATAGATAGATAGATAGATAGATAGATAGATAGATAGATAGATAGATAGATAGATAGATAGATAGATAGATAGATAGATAGATATATAGATAGATAGATAGATAGATAGATAGATAGATAGATAGATATATAGATATATAGATAGATAGATAGATAGATAGATAGATAGATAGATAGATAGATAGATAGATAGATAGATAGATAGATAGATAGATAGATAGATATATAGATAGATAGATAGATAGATAGATAGATAGATAGATAGATATATAGATAGATAGATAGATTTACAGATAGATTGGATAATTAGATATACATAAAATGTTTCATTATAAAATTACGGACATTAACATCTACAAGTTTAAAATTTTAAAAATGATCTGGTATTTAAATAACTGTATTAACCCTTACAGCTCGGGCCCCAATTCCCACCTTAATAGATCGGGGGGGGGGGCTCCAAGAGCCCCCCCCTCTATCTCGGCTCCTGTTACAGATAAAGACGTAAAATTTTTTTCTGGTGGTTCATGTGTATTTTTAGAGAAAATTACGTTTTCTAGTCATAGCAGCCAGGCCGCTCCTTAGCCGCTTTTTAGCGGCCAGCCGCTAAATTTTAAAACAGCTGTAGAGCGGCCAATTTTGCAGCTAGGATGACCAAATTTTAGGACGAACTTTTATTTTTCATATCAAAAAAATTACTTGTTTAGGTCATCGCCAAAAAACGGCAAATAACGGAAACCGCCATTTTCGGCGGTTACGGCGGTAAAACGGCGGTTGGCGGCGCTGATTAATATTTTTATCTGTTATATGTTGCTCAAGGATTTACCAAAAAAATTTATAGGACTCTAGCTGTAATAGAAGCCACGATATTCATGATATATGTCTGTAGTAAAAGCCGGACAAAAATCGGTCATAAAGTCGGTCAGGGAGCGGTCAAACGGTCATAACACATTTTTTCTCAGAAGGTCATTGATATCTAAGTATTCACCAAAAAATTTTTAGGTTTCTCCTTATACACAAAAGTCATAATGTAGAAATTAAGATTTTTTTAGAATTTTTTTCTAATTTTGGTGCTACCCAACCGACTTTGACCGGACACCACGACCGACACAGACCAGATATCCTAATAAAATCAACTCTTGCCGACGTATAATTACTAAACTTAAAAAGTCATGAAGTCACAGCACTCCATCTTACCTACAAAAAAAAATGAGATTGAAAAAACTAGAGGGGGGGGCTCTTGGAGCCCCCCCCCCCCGATCTGTAAGGGTTAATAGACAGATGAATAAATTATTGTAATTATTTTTCATACAGTTACAATATACATAAATAATTTTATCTGAACTAAACTAGTGTACGGTACCATAGCCTCTAGAGTATTTCCTTAACCCTTTACAGTCGGGCCCCTTGCCGCACCTTAATCAGTCGGGGGGGGGGGGGGCGTTCAACGCCCCCCCATGTTATCTCAGTTTCTATTAGAGCTAGAGGGCTAAAATTTTTTGTGTAAGTCCCCTGTGTTATGATGAATTTCCGACCATAAGTAAGTCAAGGTCAATTTTCGCTTCCTTCACCCTTTTATTTAACAACCTTTGTTTTTAGGTCCTTTTTTACTTAAAAATTTCAAACGGCTGTAATTTTTTTATTTTTGAAGCTAGAATAAAATTTTTTTTGCAGAAAATGTTAATCTTTATGTAAATTTTATATTTCAAATATCAAAATATAAATTTCAGCGGCCGCAGCTGTACTTGGCAGCTGCCAGCCGCCGCAGTCGGCGGTCGGTAGGAAAACGGCGGCGGATCTTTATGAAATTTTAATATGTTATGTAGACATGTAAGAAAAGCTTAAGTTTAAAATTTGAAGTCTCTAAGTCAAAAATTGCGGCCACAGGAGCCATTTAAAGATTTCTGGAGACCTGGAGGATCAGGACCTGCAGGATCATACCTGGAACCTGAAATTGACTTGAACACCTGTATTTAATATGAGGATGTACTACTAGAGGGTATTTTAGTATTTTGGTAAGATAAAATGCTTTTTTTAAGTCAAAAAACTATTTTTGCTCTTTACCTGGATGACCCTGCCAGGTTTGCTGGCATCCTGTGCCCGCCAGGATGGAGATATTCAAAAAATTCCAACTCTCAGTTATGTGTCATACCCAAACTTAAAAAGTCACGCAGTTTGGGTTCTTTATCTTTCACACACAGAAAATGAGATAGAAAAAACCGGATGGAGGGGCGTTCAACGCCACCCCCCCCCCCGACCGTTAAGGGTTAATGGCAACAAAATAGCCTAAATCAACATAAGGATATATATGACACTGGCCTGAAAAGCATAACTAAAACGAACTAACTAGCAATATATGAAGTCTTTAGCTTTAACAAAAAACCTAACTACTTCTTATGATAGAAATATTAATATGAGGGATAGACATATGTATAGGTAGATAGATAGATAGTAGCTAATACATGTATAGTATATACGTAGATACATGAAAATAAAATTGATTAATTTATCCAGTTTTAATACGAAAGCTTTAATTGATGAGTTTCATATTTCTACAAAATAACTTTAATTACTTGCTTTATATCAGATGAAAAATTCTTTTCAAATTTCTTTCAAATAAGCCGTTAAAGGAGCGAATAAGAGAGTAAGGGGACAATAGGCTGTTTATTACGCTGGTCCCCAAAGTTTTATAATAACGTCTTCTAATTCATTGGCTTAATAATAGAGGACTTTGGTGTTCTAACGTTTCGACCACTAATTTTCATCTAAAGAAGGGGTAATTTTGTTAATCGTTATTGGGGATGTACATCAATTTATAGGCCATTGTCTTTAGATCCATGATAAAACATACACTCAGACATCTAAAGAGTAGCTTTATTAAATCCAAATTTAGCTGCCCTTAACCCTAGACTTATTCTCTGTCTCTCTCTTTTCAATGTTAAATTTCTATTTAAATGTAAATTACTGAGAAAATATCAATGGGGCTCAAGTTTATATGCACGGATTGGACTAGCATGACGAAAAATATAAAGTAGTTTTTGAATTAAAGGCCAGCCTGCTCCTGGCTGAAAATATTTAAGATGGCTTTATTTGAGAAAAATCACTTGTCTTTTTTATGAGTGTTGTTGCAATTTACCCCCTTTAAATGAACGAATACCATTCAGCATTTTTAATATTAGATTAGTTTGTAATGATTTTATTATGTGACTGGATTAAAATCTCACCAAAAAAGGAAACCGTAAAAGTGGTCGATTATAGGGTCGGTAATTTGAAATAGCTCTGAAAAAAGGTCTTCATTGTGCCTACAAAAAATGACGTCTTATTATAATAGTCCTATATGACGTAATTCGGGATTTTTCAGCCAAATATTTTTATAGGCGGTAAATTTTAAAACTTTTGGCTGAAAATCCCGAATGACGAAATATAAGAATAATGTACAATTCTAATATGACATCATTTTTATAAGCACTGTAAAGAGCTCCGCTCTGAAATTATCATATCCCAAATTTATAATGCATTTGATTTGATTGTCCTGTTGAAATTAACAATTTCATAATCATTGTCCCTTTCTATACATATCTTCAATCTTATATATATATTTTTAGAACTTATCCCTTTCAACTAGTTTTTAATCTTATATTTTAATTATTTAATTTGTATTGAGCTAGATTGGACGTGATATTTATTACATTTAATGTTTCTATAAAAAAAATTCTGACGCACAGGATAAGATTTGGAAGTAGCGGATCTACTTTATAATTAGCTTGTTTAGTTGATTTAATAGACAATGAATTTAATGATATTTTAAAATGTCAAGTCTAATTTATATAATGGCTTAATATGATTTTTTGACAAATTTTAGTAAACATCAAAAATTATATCAAAGCAGAATTATGTCTGTCTGTCTATCTGTCTTCTTGTCTGTGTGTCCGTCTGATGCTTAAGATCTCGATAGCCAATAAACGGATTTAGCTCTGATTTTCAGCGAAATTGTTTACTCTTATAACATGATATAAGAAAAATAGGCAATAGTCCCTTTCGTGGCGATTCGTCGTAATTTTAAAATGGCTTTTTATAGTTATTTTAGGTTAGGTTAGGTTATTTTTTGCCCCACAGGGTTAGGCAAGTGACCTTGCAGGCGCTAGAAATAGGAGAAAAAATACGAAGAATCGCCCCTTAAGTTGCGTTGCCACGAAAGGGACTATACCCAAAAAATATTATGTTATATAAAGAATATTTAATTCATAAAGAATATTTTGAAGACGTATAGACAACTCATAATTTAGGCTCCGTTTCTGATAAAAACATTTGTCATACTGATTAATTATTCTTTAATGATATAATCAGAAATGGTTACAATTAAATTGATTACATTGACGTAATAATACCATGTAAAATTATGAAACAAATATGACAACAATCATATAAAGATAAGCTCATTATCAAAATAATTAATTTTAACGTAATAGTTTAATTACTATTAGATTTTCTTAAGAGTGATTTTACTTAGCTTAATAGACAAACGGACGGATAAAGGAAGTTAAAAGATACATCTTGTATGGCATGGACAACTTTCACAAATAATATTTGAAGCTCTGGCCCCGAAAATCTTTATATAGGGAAGTAAATAACATTTTATTTATTTAGACAGATAGAATAAATTATAGAAAAGCTTTACTTTAAATTAAAACACAATTATTACATTTCTATAATTGAGTTAATATGCCTGATAAATACTATCCTATTTTATAAATAGTTAAATTGACTTTTAAATTTGTTTTCAAATGCTTTGTTAAATTCAAAGTGATCCTTATTAACGAAAAATGTTATGATTTATATTAATTTGTTAACAGTCAAGGGTTGATGTCTTTTTTATGGATCATGCTATTCCTACCTGAACCTTAAACAAGTTTTTTTTTCTCGAACTCATTAACCCTTTTCTTTTTTTTAGATAATTAATGTATGTTTATTTTTAGGAATATTCAGTTATCCAGCAGTCAATTAACAGTTGTTGAAAATACGGTTCCAGGTAAAGATTTTGTAGTTATTTGAAAACCGTATCTAACAAAAATGAGATCCCATAACATTAACCAGTTAAAGTTTAAGCCCAAATTCTAATGAACCATTACTTGAAATAAAGTTGATAAACAAAATGTGAATGGTAAAGAAGCCTAAATAATTTTGTCCATCGAAATACTAAATAAATAAATTAAGGGAAAGGAAATAATTTCACGAGGACATTTTATTGGATCTTAAACTCATCAAAATAGCCATAAACTATTTCATAAGACACAGAAGATAAAGTTAAAGGTATAAACTATACAGTTCAGTGGTTAGAGATATCTTTTGTTACAAGCAGAAGACTCATGGATAAAGAGGGATGACAACAAAAGGGTTATTCTATTATACCTAAATATTTAGACCTCCTAAAAAATTTGCCCATTAAGCTTTAAGACATTGAATATTGAATACAAGAAGAGAAGAACAAGAAAAAATATTATCGGCTCAATATTTGACAAGTCAGAGAGAAAAACTCTTTAAGACTCAAATAAAAGTGTTCATACATAAACTTTGAAAAATATGATTTGGGATAAATTTTGTCTAAATTATAAGAATGTTTTTCTAGCCCTTTTATAACATTTAACATCCAGCTAAACTAAAGAGAAATAAAACTTAATAATTATGAAGAAAATTCTTTTTTCACTGCATTGAATTGAACATAAAAAACACATTTAGGTCTTTAAGACAAAAGTTATGCATTCAGAGAGCTAATTTATATATAGCATACTACATGCTTCTAGAACCTATGTTATATTTTGTAACTTCTAGTAAAATAGTAGTTTTCTAATACCGTTTCCTCCAATAAATTGGTCCAGATGTTAGCCTAAATATTTGATCAAATGTTTCCAAATTCTTAGATTGGCCAACATATTTTTAACATAGTGAAAAAAATATTTTAGATTATAACAAAAAAACAATAAATTAAATATATTTTAATAAAGAATATCAGATTACAAATTGTAGATTAATTTAAGCATGTTAAAATTGTCCTGTTGATTTCAAAGTTTAGATGATGATTCAAGTAACAATTTAGAAACCGGAGCAACTCTATAATCGTTATCATAAAGTCCGTACGTCCATCCTGTATTTACGCAAATATGCAGCAGTGTATACCCTTAAATTAATATTCAGCTTATTAAATGTTGACACTCAACAAGTGCTTATGTTCGTTTGTTCAGCAGTTCGATTTCAGATTTTTACTTCCTTGTTTTGAAACCAAATGTTCTCTTTAAATCAGGAATATTTGGCCATCTTATTTTACCCTTGTGAAATGTCACTGTATATCTCAATTAGAGAAAAAGGTCAAAGAAAATTTATTTGTACACATCTGACCCTATTTCTTCTCTATGTTTTATTATTCATTAAAAGTCCCCTTTGAAAAAAAAACTTTGAACCTAAATAAAGACGATAGTATCCACAAGTAGCGCATTAATAACATGGTAAATACATATTATACAGTAAATTATAAGAATTAAAAGAAAATAAGCAGTAAACAAGGAGACAGTAGGTTTTATAATGCGCTAGTTCCATATATTTAAGTTTTATAATAACATTTTTCTAATCGTTGGCTTAACATCTTGGGGACTTTTATTCAGTTTTGGTTGGTTGGTATCTGCTATTTTCTTACTTACTTCACCGCTCTCCTATAGATGCTAGGGGCGAAACAACTAGTTTAATATACATATCAGTAATGAATTAAATATATGAAGGATACCTATTGAGAATTAGAGCATTGAAACTTTAAGATATCAATGTATCAATAATTTATGTTTTAGTTTTAGGTCATATACTTTTTAGTTGCAAAGCTACTTCATGATAAGATTTTCATGTATGATTACAAGTCCATCATTTAAAATTATTCCTTTTTGTATGTGAAGATTCTCAGAACAATAAGGTACAATGAACCTTTAAATACTATTTGCAGCTTTGACTTCTAAACTATTTTTTATCCTATTTTACACTTGCACAAAAATCTCAACTCTTACTGAATTATCCTTTACTGTTATTGATTTCTTGTTAGCTAAATGGTGTGCAAAAAATGATTTTTTAAAGAACAGATTGCGCGGCTTATAATAATGGTAAAAAAACACCACGCATACAGTTAGAACTGCTCTGGTTTTTGGAAATATAAAAACCATATTATTGCTGTTTGTACTTTACTTGTTGCTACGCTATTTATGAACATGATTACCCTTGAGTAGACACTATATTCGTATTTAATGTTGGTATTTTCCTACTATTTATGGGTGAAAAGATATTTATATGTGGCTCAATAGATCAGACATATGTCTACTTGAAATCAATCCAATATATCTTTGACGATGGAAATTTGAAACTCACGGGTCAATATTTCTCAAATATTCCCCCTATTTTCGAACTGTCCAAAGTCGTTTATAATAATTAGGGAAAGGGTTGAATTTGGACATGAAACATAAATATTAAAATCTTTTCTAAATTTTTACGATCCTGAAAGTTAATATTTACTGATATTTTCCAATAAATTTTTTCGTTCCGTCAAAATTTGGAAAAATAGCCAATATGGCTGTCTAGAAAGAACAGGAAACCTCTACACCTAATATTTTCTCAGTGTTTTTTTTTACTTTTTATACAATTTTTTTTTAAAAATTAAATATTGATGAGTTTTTTATTTTTATAGAATGAATTATAAAAAAAATAATATTGGTTGATTGGTTTTTGCGATATCAGAACTCAGAACCATATCAGTTTTACTTTTAAACAATTCAATAAATATGAAAACTTTAAAAATTAAATATTGATGAGTTTTTTTTATTTTTTTAGAATGAATTATAAAAAAATAATATTGGTTGATTGGTTTTTGCGATATCAGAACCATATCAGTTTTACTTGTAAACAATTCAATAAATATGAAAACTTAGATATAAAATTTGTATAATAGATAAGACTTTTAAATAATTTATTCTCCCCTTTCTTTATTCCAAAAATCTCGATTTTTCTTTCATTGTCATATCCTAGTATTTATTATGTGTATTTGTATTGTCGTGTGAGTATGTGAGAGGGTTGTAAAGGATAGATAAATTACCACCCCCCCCCCTCTCCCTCACATAGCTGTTAAGACTTAAGATTTTTTGTTTCAGGCTTTCAGCGTATCTACTCTATAATAATCCACCTTTCAAAGTTCCAACACCCTACATTCTCCAACCCTCCACCCTGCTTACTGTCTTCTACATTTCAACTCAACCATATATCAAACTTGCTAATATCATAAAGTGAAAGAAAAGTTAAAAAATAAACCACCAATAACCATTAAATAATGTATTAATCATTCTAACTCAAGTAATATGTACTAATTTATTATTTAACCTAACATACTAACAAAACAATAATCATAACTTTTTTTACTTTAATGAAATAAATAATCTAAATAAATAAATAAACTATGTTGACTTAAATAAAATGAAAATAAATATTTTTATTTTATTTGGATTGGAGTTAGTTTTGTAAATTGTAACGTTTTGTCCTTGTTCTCTAAGGTCTCATATTTCCTGTATCATGAGTTGACCCTTAGCTTTATGCGGTCATAAATGTTCCCCCCCCCCAAAAAAAAACAAACGCTGAATCGATAATAATTTCAGTCATATCGTTAGTTTCAAAAACTAATTTACGGCTTCAAAATATTAAAATTGGTGCCAAATATTGCTAAATTCCCTCAGTGAAAGTTAAATCCTATTTATATTTCCATCCAAAGTTGCAAGTCAAATATGAATATGAAAGGGGGGGGGGGTTAAAATGTATATTGTCCTTGTTCACGTGACTAAGTTGACCCTTTTATCAATATACCTTGTATATTGGGGAATATTAACAAGGATTAAAACATCCATAAAAACTAGTACTGAAACTTTATGACAAACGGATACAGGAAGCAAATGCCTACATTACCAGAAATGAAAAAAGCTATCCGCTTTCTTACGGATTGACCAGCCCTAATTATAAAAAAGCTATTGTTCTGTAAGATTAAAACGATTTCTGAAACTGTATAACAAACGGATAATAACACTTAAATAGTTCAGAATAGTCGACAAATAGTCGACGGACAAACTGACCCTAATTATAGAAAATTATTGTTCTGTATGAAGATCTCATATTTCTCATGTGAGTTCAGTTAAGTTGACCCTTCCAGTTTCCCTTCCTTAATCAGGTGACATAAATTTTTCCTCCCCGCCCCCCCCCCCCCCCCCAAAAAAAAATATTGTACAGCGATTAAGCGAAGATATGTTAATTTTATTTACCATAAAAACGAGTACTTTTAAGTCAAGTTTTTATTTCTATATAATTACTGACCCAACGGTTTGAAATAGATATTTATCGCATTGTGCCGTATATGTAATTTAGAAGCCATATTGGAATAGATATTTATCCTATCATATTATAGACAACTGACATTATTCTTTTATTTTAGTAATTATGGGAAAATTGAAACAAATTTAAAATGCACGGAAAAATGTCTATAAAAATTTAAAAAAACTTAATTATGAAATAGCTTCGCTCCAAAACAAAAAAAATACTGAAGGGAAACAAACTAATCTAAAATCTTAAATATATATGAACATAGCTTTGTAAGTATGTCTGTCCAGGCGATAAATTTAATTCAAAAAATAGATATTTATCAAATTATCACATCGTATTATAAGCGTATGACCGGAAATTAAAAACGATTTCTTTCAACTGAAGTCCAAAAAAACCGTATATAGTTATTCCGAATTTTACGATTTGTATTTAATAAAAGATAGACAGACAAAAAGAAAGAACTAAAATTATTAAAGTGATTATCTAAATTTGGTTACTATCATCATATCTTTGTATAATTGGTCAAAAAGCCTTCATAAAACTCCTAGGAAAGTACAGACGATATTTTTATTTACCATAAAAACGAGTACTTAAGTCAAGTTTTTATTTCTTTGTATGTAGATTTCTAGAATGATATCTATTTTTTTTAATAAAAAAAATTAAATCGACTTATATCGACAAATTACGGCTTTGTGAAAAAAAAACTGAAGATATATTTTAAAAATTAAAATCCACGGAAAATGTCTATAATATGTTAAAAGTAAAAGTACTATAGAACCTATTTTTTGAAGCGAAGCTATTTCTGATTTATTTACATAAATAAAAACGAAAATGTCTATAATATGTTAAAAGTAAAACTATAGAAACTAACTTTTGAAGCGAAGCTATTTCTGATTTATTTACATAAATAAAAACGAAAATGTCTATAATATGTTAAAAGTAAAACTATAGAAACTAACTTTTGAAGCGAAGCTATTTCTGATTTATTTACATAAATAAAAACGAAAATGTCTATAATATGTTAAAAGTAAAACTATAGAAACTAACTTTTGAAGCGAAGCTATTTCTGATTTATTTACATAAATAAAAACGAAAATGTCTATAATATGTCTATAATACGATGCGATAAATATCTATTTTCTGAAGCAACATAAAAGATAGACAGACAAAAATCAAAATGTATTTCCATGAGAAATTAAATCTTGTTGTTTATCTCCCTCCCCCACCCCTCCTTCTAACTAACCATTACTACCAGGCTAAACCAATCTAATGAAATTCTCCCCTCTTTTTATAAGGTTTTAATTTAACACCTGCATTTATAATATGTGTATGACCGGAAAGTAAAAACGATTTCTTACAAATTTTTCTTTCTCATAAATTTAAATGATTTCTATTTCAAATATTATTTTTTCAAGATTATATTAAAATAGTATTTAAACACAATTTTACGGATATAGGATGTATGTATGTACAATTATAATTTCTACTAAGAGTAAGAGTTATCAAATATAGTAAAGACAAGACTTATTAATCCCAGTGTATGACCGGAAAGTAAAAACGATTTCTTACAGATTTTTCTTTCTCATAAATTTAAATGATTTCTATTTCAAATATTATTTTTTCAAGATTATATTAAAATAGTATTAAACACAATTTTACGGATATAGGATGTATGTACAATTATAATTTCTACTAAGAGTAAGAGTTATCAAATATAGTAAATTTAAATGATTTCTATTTCAATCAAATATTATTTTTTCAAGATTATATTAAAATAGTATTAAACACAATTTTACGGATATAGGATGTATGTACAATTATAATTTCTACTAAGAGTAAGAGTTATCAAAAATATAGTAAAGACTTATTTAAGCTTTAAGTGTATGACCGGAAAGTACTTAAAATCTTAAAACCACGTTAAAACCATCGCAAATACGTCGTATGATGACCGGAAGAAAAGGCCAAAGGGGGCGGAGATTTAGTATAAATATCTGAGTTCCGTTCAAATACAACTTAGTTTAATAAAATATACGAAGCATTCAAGACCAAGGTCAACAAGTCAACAACACCAGTCATCTTATACAGTTTTCCACAGTCATCCCTATCAGTATCATCTTATTCTTATCATCATATTCCATCGCCATCGTCCTGTTCACCATCGCCATCGTCCTGTTCACCATCGCCATCATATTTATCATCAATTATTATTATCTGATTCTGATTCTGCTGTTAATAATGCCTTCAGTAACCAGGAGTATGGTACGTGCGGGGGTTGCGGCCCTTGAACCGGCTGTCCAGCCTGCCCGTGTCCAGCGTGCCCGTGTCCAGCGTGCCCCTGTCCAGCCCCAGCGTGCCCCTGTCCAGCGCGCCCATGTACGTGGTGCACCACGGCAGGCGGGAAATATAGGGCAAAACCTGATCATCATTGGTGATCAGGTTTTTAATGCTCCTGGAGTTGGACCTGCTGGTGTAGTACCACCGCCGCCAGTTGACCAGCCTGCCCCTGGTGCTCCTGCTCCTGGTGCTCCTGCTCCTGGTCCTGCTCCTGGTCCTGCTCCTGGTCCTCAAGGTCCTCAAGGTCCTCAAGGACCTCAAGGTCCTCAAGGTCCCAGGGGCCCTAGGGGCGCCGATGGCCCCCCTGGAGTGGGGAATAGGGTCAACAATAGTTTCACCATTAATAATAATAATTATTATAATTATATTATTAATGGTGTAAGAGTCCCTATTCCTGTTCCTGAGCATCCTGGCCAACAGAACCAGATAAATATTCACATTCACCAGCACTATCATAATTAACCATCATCAATCAACTTGTCATCATCATTGTATATACCATAATCAGTTACCTGTTCACCATCGCCATCTGTTACCTGTATATATATTAATAATCCATCGCCATCTATTATTACCTGTTCACCATCGCCATCATATATTCATCTAATATTAACTAATTATTTAACTATTTGTTTTGTATGTATTGTAAATAGAAACTTAAATAACTATATTGAAATTGAATTGTAAATATTATAAAAATAACTTTTGCGTGATATTGTAAAAAATAAATGTGATAGAAACTCAAAATAATACACTTTTTATATTCATTTTTGGTGGATAGTCTTTAGATTTAATTTTATTAGACACTAACACTTTCAAAACGATTCTGGTAACGATTAATTTAATTATAGAGTTGCATGTCAAAAAAAAATCAGTTAATACTTGTGTTTGGATTAGGAACTTCGGATAATTATATCGCATTATTGGATTTACGGCCTAAACTAACCGGCTGCTTATTATATACACTTTTTATATTGGTGGATAGCTTTTAGATTTAATTTAAAAGTTTAAAAATGATTCTGGTAAAAAAGAGAAAAGATAGAGATTTATCGCATCGTATTATAGACAGCTTTCCGCTTTATTTAAATAAATCAGTTTTTATGTAAATAAATCAGAAATAGCTTCGCTTCAAAAAATAGTTTCTATAGTTTTAATTTTAACTTAATTATTAAAACCAGATTTTTTAGCCCCGAGGAGCCGTTTAACTATGAAAGAAATAGCTATCTGTCTTAAAGAACGAACGAATTAAAAAGTAAAAACTTTGTATATTTGTTTTACATAGAAAGAGTAGTTTTTATTGCAAATCAAATATATTTTTTTATCCGTGGACCGTGGGACATGAAATTTCGTTGTTTCTCTTAAATAAATTAATAACCCCTCGCCTCCCCCCTCCCCCAAGCCATGAAAAAAAGAAATGAATATAAATAGATTCAGATTTCAATTTGAGATCCTTGGTAGAGAGATATTAACAGACATCCTATTATTTTATTTTTTGGTTTTCAATGATAACTATGACATATATAGAGTAGACAGAACAGAAAAAGAGTAGTTTTTATTGCAAATCAAATATAATTTTTTTCATTTGTTTTTTATCCGTGGAGATTAACAGACATCCTATTATTTTATTCTTTGGTTTTCAATGATAACTATGATATATAGACAGAACAGAAATGTACAATCGTTTGATTATTAAAACCAGTTTTTTAAGCCCCGAGGAGCCGTTTAACTATGAAAGAAATAGCTATCTGTCTTAAAGAACGAACGAATTAAAAAGTAAAAACTTTGTATATTTGTTTTATTCAAAAAGAGTAGGTTTTATTGCAATTAGAGTCTTCCAACTAATTCACTTACAATTTTGCTTCATATCCGTGTCATGTTATTTAGTTGACCCTTTTTAAAAAAATTTCAATTTCCCTTCCTTGCGAAAGAATGTTTTTAAAACTTAAAACATATGAAATGATATTATCAGATATTATCATCAATCTATAATATAATTGGCCAAAAAGCCTTCATAAAGTGTTATAAAGAGAATATAGTATCACTGAAGATTCCTATATTCCAACTTTCAATATGTAACTTTGAAGCAATTTTGTTTGTTTTCTACATTACCGAATACTTTGTGAAATCAATTCGTCTCAAATGTAACTTTTCTTAAAAATAGGTTTCTAAAACTTGAAATATAATTTTTAACTTTTCTTACCAATTAATGATGAAAGTATAAATTTAAGAACAATTTGAAATATTTACCCTCTAACGGCTAATTTATTTACTATAATTTCATCGTATTAAATCCAAATTTAATCTTGTTTCTCCCCCCCCCCCCATCCCAATTATTACCATACCATTACCAGGTTGGTTACGATATTATATATTTGTTTTTTATCCGTGGACCGTGGGACATGAAAGATTAAGCATCAAATCCTCCCCCCCTCCTCAAAGGGGAAATTAGGAGAATTCTTACATGTCTACCTAATAAAACATACATAAGTAGCGAAGCTCTAAAATTATGAATAATAAATAGACCATTTGGAACAATGTATGGTTGTCTTTTGAAGCATTAAGCTAATAGAAAAACGTTAAAACTTAAACAATTGAATTTACAATTACATAATCCTAAATTTGCCTAAACTTAAAATTGTTTATTTCTTATCAGTTCAGCATTTTGATTATTATTATTGTCAACTGTCCTATCCCCTCCTAATATTTATGTTTTTCCCCCTTTTTTTTTTTTGGGGGGGGGGGAGCTAAACAGATATCCTATTACCTCCTAATATTTATTACATACAACACCAACCCCAATTTTAGGGGGTTACATGGAGAAAATGTTAAAAATTTTGAGATTTTTACAAATTACACCTCTAAATATATAAAGATAGAATATAGATTATTATTATTGTCCACTGTCCTATCCCCTCCTAATATTTATGTTTTTCCCCCTTTTTTGGGGGGGGGGGGGGAGCGCGCATTACCACTCCGCCCATATTCATAATGAGCGGTGAAAATGGACAAAAAAATTGTAAAATACGTGATAAAACATTTATAACAATCTTTTTCTATATATAACAATATAGTGTATTTCCGTAAAAAGACTCGGACGGAGGGACGTATGGACATACCTTAATTATAGAGTAACAAGGATTCTTATAATTTCATTTTCACTATGTTTATATATATGAGGGGGGGGGGGGGGGTCACGATTAATTTTTAACTTGGGGAGTGGGTAAGATTATAATTTATTATACTAGTGTAGTCTCACCCCTCCCCTATTTGAAGGTTGACCGTTACGATACAAATATTGACCCCTCCCCCCCCCACCCCAAGAAATAAGTTAACAATTCAAAACATATGGAAAATAGGAATTAGCGAAGCTTTTCTATAATTTGTGTTGGTTATAGACGTCAGTTAGTATTACTATTTTATATAATTTATAGACAGAATACTTACTTATAATTATACTTATGCATTTATGTTAATGTTCCCCCCCCCCCCCAAGAAATAACAAAACAAAACATATGGAAAATTCAAAATACTAGGAATTAGTGAAGCTTTTCTATAATTTGTGTTGGTTATAGACGTCAGTATGTTAGTATTTATATAATTTATAGACAGAATACTTACTTATAATTTTGATTATACTTATGCATTTATGTTAATGTTTTGCTTAAATGGATATTGTCATCCTTGTTAAAAATATTTCACACATCCCATTCCCAACACTTCATATTTGAAGATATCTAGAATATTATAAATCTTAATAATTTCTTGGAAACCAACAACAAAGAAAAATTTGTAGGGGGTAATGATTCCTTGAAATTTCATTTGCTTACGGACCTTTGAAGTGACAACATTTGAACATATACTACAGTACTACAAATTCATATCATCTACATTCTACATTCTCTAGTATTTATTTTGTTGCATTGTTTTACTTTTGCTATCGTTATGGCGGAACAAGGACAGAGAGTCAGAGTTGACCGCAGGCGCAACGTGATGATGGATGACTTGGTTCCTTACTTCCCCCGTACTCTTACCTGCACAGATCCAGAACCGGCTTTATACCCCGACCTGATGCCTGGATGGTTCGCCCATTATCAGGTCCTACACAGATATTTTAAAGATATATGTAACCTGCTTTTCAGGTCGGGGTTTCAGAGTGTTCGTAATATGGAGGCGCTCAGACTATTTAGTGAAGGAATTGGTATATACCAATTCCTTCACCAAGCCCTTCCATCTTCTCAGCGTACACGCGAAGAAAATGAACTTGTTCTGCAGCAACTTGAAGCCAAATGCAACGGTTACCGTGACGACGTTATCCAGTCGTTAGATGTCTATGACCGTGCAATTAATTTAGATGGCACAGTAGATCTATCATCAGATGAAGACGAATATCCCGATATCTCCGGCGATGTAAATCCATCTTCCGATGATGACGATATTGACGCCATCCTGGAAGTTCTGGAACACGAAGGTGGCGCGAGCGCGAACTCTACCCGTGATGACTCTGATGAGTCTGTGATCATTATCGATTGATGTTGCGTTGAGTTGAGATCGTATTCCTGTGAATATTTAGTTAGATTCCACATAAATAACTTGACATATATATGCTATAATAATAAAACTATGAAAAATAATTTTCTTATTTTTATTTAATTTAATTTGTAATTGCGATGCTGCTCTATAATTTGAATTTCTTAATGTCTGTTACTAAGACTTGCGAATGCGATGAGACTTGGTTAATAATTGTATGAATCTATCCTATAATATAAAGAAGTAAGCTCTGTTTGTCTGTAGCTAAGGATCTCGCTAACCACTGAACCTATATGGTTCTCCTTTACAGTACAGCTTCGTATAGGTCCTTAGATGGTTTTAGGCTAGAGAGACGTTTGATATAGTTAAAGTTTAGTTAGGTCGTTAATTAATATATGTTTACGAAATACTTATGTTTCTGCCGTGATTATTTGTGTACTTATTTTATTTAACTTTGAAGACATAAATTTAAAATTATCAATAGCTATAGTATTTCTTGCATCGTTAAACGGCACGTCAGGGCTAAAAAAACTGGTTTTAATCTTATGAAATTAAATTAAAGACTTGGTTAATAATTGTATGAATCTATCCTATAATATAAACTTATAAAGAAGTAAGCTCTGTTTGTCTGTAGCTAAGGATCTCGCTAACCACTGAACCTATATGGTTCTCCTTTACAGTACAGCTTCGTATAGGTCCTTAGATGGTTTTAGGCTATTTTTCTGCCCTTTCATATCCCTTCGAATATAGAGCCTCTAAATGCTAGGGGCGCAGCCGTTTGTATCCAAGGAAGAGAGACGTTTGATATAGTTATTTGATATACTTAGGTAGGTTAGGTAAGCGTTCCACGTATTTAAAATTATCAATAGCTATTTCTTGCATCGTTAACGAATAAAAGCTAACTATCTCGGACGAAAAATCAACATGTTTAAAATGGACGTACGGACATTCTGGTAATGATTATAGAGTTGCTACGCTTTCTAAATCGGACGGACCGACCATAAGAATGAATAAAAAAGTGTATTATTTCGAGTTTCTTATCACATTTATTTTTACAATATCACGAATATGAATATGAAATGAATGAAATACAAAATGAAAATGAAACAATGAAATTGAAAAACGAAAAAAAAATTAGATTTGAAAATTTCAACGGCATTATTCTTTTAATAAAAGTTAATATCAAATCATCTGCAATTGCATGGTATTAATGTATACAATCAAAGTTGTTGGAAATATAATTTTAAGAAACAAAAAAGTAGTCGTCGATTTTGTTCTAAACAAGTAGAAATAAAAATATTTACAGATGAAAAATTCTCAGAAGGGACCAAGAAGGAGCACTACAGATTAAATTGACTGTAAACCTGTGGTGCCCTGGTAATGGGGGTCTATTCTATACCCAATATAACCTAACCTATGGTAAAACACAACATGAAAAATGATACATTTACTTATTTACAACGATTTAGGAGGGGATATATAAGTAAATAATAGACTTGACGCTCAATGGTATAGAAATTCTTCACTGATTTAATTTCTGAATAACAGACAGACATATTTACATTTAGAAATATAAAGTAGATTTGCTACTAAAAAATGAAAATGAAACAATGAAATTGAAAAAAAAATTAAATGAAAATGAAAAAATTAAAACTAAAGAAAAGGGGTAGTTTCACGAAATGCATTTGAACTTAATTTAGTGAACCGCATATTTTATCCTGGTTAAATGGGTAAACTACATTTATATGGCATATATTTGAAATGAATTCAATTTTCTACCACGTAGTTTTTAAAATATCAAGACCTGAAAATTGTCTTTTTTGTGATATATGCAATTTAAAAAGACGATTTTCAAGTCTTGACATTTTAAAAACTATGTGGTAGAAAATTGAAATTTTTTCAAATATATGCCATATAAATGTAGTTTAACCATTTAACCAGGATAAAATATGCGGTTCACTAAATTAAGTTTAAATGCATTTCGTGAAACTACCCCTTTAAAAAATCTGCAAATTTACGAAAATTAATTAACAATAAAATCAATAATAATATATATTACAAAATTAACAATAATCAATTTGAATTCTATTATGAAATAATATTACAAAATTATAAATATTAATTTAAATAGAATTCAAATTGATTATTGTTAATATTGACTGTGGCGTGCGCACCTATTGTCAAATTGAAAATAGCCGGTACGACACGGTCACGACGAGGTTCTTGCTTTGGGGGGGGCTGTTGGGGGGGGTTTGGAATGGGGTCTGGTTGTTGGGGGGGGGGGGCTGTTGAGGGGGGTCCGGCTGTTGAGGGGGGGGCTGTTGTTGAGGGGGGGGCGGGGGCTGTGGTGCTTGATGGGGAGCCGGAGCAACACCAACATTGTTGTTGTTCCCCATCTGCTGGACAACCTGTTGAGCATGACCTTAATAAATTAAATCAAAATTAAAATTAAAATCTCTCAGGAGGGTGGTCGATAGATCGATGTACATCCCCAGTGATTTTCCCTTCTGTAGATTACAATTAGTTCCATAAAAGCCAAAAAAAATACATTTTAATTAAAGAGCCAAAAAAAATACATTTTAATTAAAGATCCAGCTTAGATTTTTTGACGCATTTTTTTGGAGCTTCTGTTTTATGCATGTTTTCATCCTTGTTTTATAATAATCATGTAAGCAATTCTGTATGATATTTACTATTAATTTAAATGGTTAATTTTTCAAAATCATAAAATATCTCAACGCAATCAGATTAAATTCATTCCAAAAGGTGAATTTATTATTTCAAAGTAAGGTTACTGGACAAACGCAGGAGTCCCAATTATATATAATACCTTGTCCTCTTGGAACATTACGGCGTCCATGGCCTCGACGATGCCCATCAGGCTGGGGTTCAACAGGAACAGCGGCAGCCACACCTTAATGAATTAAATCTTATTTATTATTTCAAAGTAAGGGGACTGGACAAACGCAGGAGTCCCAAACGTCGGAGTGGACAAACGCAGGAGTGTTAAATTAAAATATTAATTTTAAGTATTTCTGTACAGGTTAGGTTAGGTTAATATGTACAAGATATATAAGACTTGGAATAGGTAATAATAAAAATATGATTATATATAATACCTTGTCCTCTTGGTTGAACAACCCGATCATCTCGTCCATGGCCATCATCAACAGCAACAGGAGGAACAGCCACACCTTAATAAATTAAATCTTATTTATTATTTCAAAGTCCCAAACGTCGGAGTGGACAAACGCAGGAGTCCCAAACGTCGGAGTGGACAAACGCAGGAGTCCCAAACGTCAGAGTGGACAAACGCAGGAGTGTTAAAGTATTACAACAGCCACACCTTAATGAATTAAATCTTATACACTAAATAAATTTATTAACTTAGTCCTATAGTTTATACAAACGGACAGTTTAACTTTAAAGTTTAAACTTTACAGTAATATAATTAAACTAAAGAGTAGCTATACTTAAAACAACGATGACAACATCCATAAAAGCGAAGCACTGAAACGGTAGGACAAACGGACATTAACACTTTGTTTGAAATCGATAGGACAATTCTAACATGCCTAAATTAACGAATAAAAGCTAACTATCTCGGACGAAAAATCAACATGTTTAAAATGGACGTACGGACATTCTGGTAATGATTATAGAGTTGCTACGCTTTCTAAATCGGATGGACCGACCATAATTATAGAAAAGCTTCGCTTTTAAAAAGGTAAATTAAAAGGTAAAAAGGAGAACCCGATCGGTTCATCGGTTAGCGAGATCCTTTAGTATAAGGATTATTTATTCATTATATTACACTTGGAATAACTAAAAATAAATAGAATTCAATATATATTATACCTGGGTCAAGTCGTTGACGTCGTTCAAGTATTCGCAGGCTCCTTCGTTTCGTGCTGGGTCTAGATTTCATATTCGGAATCGGATATTTATACTGAAATAAATTATTAAGGTAATAAATAATAATAATTAGTATTTTTCATAATGCAAATGCAGATATAATTCAATTTCAAAACGTTCACAATATAAGTATAAAAACACTGCAAAATCAAATATTAAAAAATAATTAACTTTATAAGTTTATTTTATGCGTATATAAAAAATAATTACGCATTTAAAAGAAAGAGAAAGGTGTTCAAAAGGTAGAGAAAGCCATTAAAATAAAGGGGTTGTATGCAAAAATGTAATTTCATCATTACCTTCAGATAAGCCGCTGAAATTTATTTTGCCTTTTCTCGGCAGTTTTCGGCGGTTGCGCCGCCGTTTCTTCTCCCCTTAGTATCCAAGTAACTTGAAGTTGGCTGGCCCATCTCTCGTTCGTCGCCAACCTACAATTTAACTTTAAATTACAAATTTGTAAAATGTAAAATGTAAATTATCTTTATAAACCAACCTAATGCCGTAAAATCAATCTTCGATATTTATTATTTAGAAAATGTTAAGATTTTTAATTTGTTAATACTAATAGTCTAATAGCATGAAAAAATTTTATCTTTACATACCCTTTAAAATAAGTGGCATCCGCATTTAGAGCCTAGAGGTCAATATCATCAAACATATATGGGTGGGGGAAGGGTTTTACATGTAAGTAACACCTTTATAGTCCCCCCCCCCCCAAAAAAAAAGGGAAGGGCAATGGGCTGTTTATTTTACACTAGTCTCCCCCCCCTCCCCTATTTAAGAAGGGTTGCTATATGAAAAGAAAGGGTTGAAGATTTTGAATATAACCCCCCCCCCCCCAAAAAAAAATACAAAGAATAATCCCTTTATTTATTTAAATTTTCCTTTATAAAAATTTTCCATAATATATATATGACACCTTTATTATAACCCCCCCCCCCAAAAAAAAATACAAAGAATAATCCCTTTATTTATTTAAATTTTCCTTTATAAAAATTTTCCACTAATGCTGGGTGACGGGAGAGAGTTTTTTTAACTTTTAAGAAAGGTTTATATATATGACACCTTTATAAATTATAACCTTATATTATAATGGCCGATAAATTGATGTACACTCCCAATGATGATGCACAAAATTACCCCTTTTGTAAATAACAATTAATAGTTGAAACGTTTTTACACTCAACTTAATGAAGCAACCAAGTCCCAAAATTCCCCAAGTCCCCAAAATTGTTGAGCAAACCAAAAAGAAAACGTTGGTTTAAAACTTTGTTTTTAAAAGATATGAAATGATACAGATATTCATCATATCATTATCATCAATCTATTCTATAATTGACCAAAAAGCCTTCATAAAGTGACAGCAAGCTGACAATAATGCTGAAAATCCATGAATGTTATGTAACTTCCAATATGTAACTATGAAGCAATTTTGTTTGTCTACATTACCGAATACTTTTTTAATTCTATTCATCTCAAATGTAACTTTTCTTAAAAATAGGTTTCTAAAACTTGAAATATAATTTTTAACTTTTCTTACCAATGAATGATGAAACTTAAGTATAAATTGAAAAACAATTTGAAATATTCAGCCTCTAACGGCTAATTTATTTACTAAAATTTCATCGTATTAAATCCAAATTAAATCTTGTTGTTTCCCCCCCCCCCCCTCCTCCTAACCATTACGTTATGATGGGTGGAGAAAAAAAGATTACATATAATTATATTCAAATAAGAAGTGTTGAAAAAGGGGGGTGGGGCAGGTTTCAAATAATCTTTAATCTTTTAATCTTTAATCTTTTACGGAGGGTAAATTAAGTGTTAAATTACCCCTTCTGCAGATTAAGCATCAAATCCTCCCCCCTCCTCAAGGGGAAATTAGGAGAATTCTTAGTCTTACATGTCATATAAATATTTTCCAACACATCTCATGATTTCCCTCGTAGTAATTGGATACGGATTATACCCCCCCCCCCACACTTTCTTTTATGTGTGTTTATTTTATCCCTTACTATTCCAAAAAATAAAATTATGGGTGGAGTTACTGTTAAGTTGTTAACCCTTTTCTTCCCCCAATCATCCAATGTAAGCGGTAACCTGGCCATTTTCACCACCTTAGGCTTAAAGTCATAAAGTCATAATTAATATTAATCTTTTTATTTTAGTTTTAGTTCAGTTACAACATCGTTAGAGAATGGCTGAGCCTGACTCTAATAAAGTTATAGGTGACGATGATGACAACATGTCCGATGTTTCGGATGTTATTAATATTGACAGTGAGGTTGTCCAAGCTATGCCTGACTCTTCAGTTACGCGTAGTTTCCGTGAACGTAAGATCGACGATGCAAGCATATCCGATTTTTTGGATGAGGTTGAACTTGATATGTTGGAGGAAAAGGAGGGTTTGGGGTCCCCCCAAAAAAAAATAACCCCCATTGATACCATTAGGTAATAATAATATTTTCATTTTATATTTAATAATGTTATAAAAAAACTAAAAGGGGTAGTTTCACGAAGTGCATCTACCCATGCTAAAAAAATTATAGAAATGGGATTTTTACAGTAACTTTTTATTTATTAAGCTCAAATGCATTTCGTGAAACTACCCCTTATAAAATTAGTGGGTTTCGTCGTATTTTTACTTTTTATTTACTATTAAGCTCAAATGCATACCCCTAATAAAATTATAATAAATGGGATTATGAAAAGTAGTGGGTTCCTTTGTATTTTTACAGTAACTTTTTATCTTAGGGTAGGTAAATGTTATTTATTTATTTAATTTTCAGTTGCACTCCAGTGTCGGAAATGTTGGAGGAAAAGGAGGGGTTGGGGACCCCCACAAAAAAAATAACCCCCATTGATAGCATTAGGTAATAATAATATTTTCATTTTATATTTATACCCTAATACCATTAGGTAATAATAATATTTTCATTTTATATTTATACCCCTAATAAAATTATAATAAAGGGGATTATGAAAAGTAGTGGGTTCCTTTGTATTTTTACAGTAACTTTTTATCTTAGGGTAGGTAAATGTTAAAAAAATATCCTTACTTACTTTTGGTCAGGTTAGGTTGGGTCGCATTGAGTAATCCATCCTCCGGGGCGAATTCCTTCCATGTTCAGCAACTCTTGGTGCTCTACACACCAAGAGAGGCCATTTTTTTTTAGAATATAATCCCAAATTTGGTAAATTTGGTGGGTTCTAAAAAGAACAAGAGAAAATTGTAACAAAACACAAACACTGAAATGCTTTATTTATTTATTTATTTAATTTCAGTTGCACTCCAGTGGCGTCAAAAATAGCTGATCCACAACGGAAGCGCATAATAACAAAGTTGTGTTCACCTCCAAGGGTGAAGAAAAGAAGAAAAGAGTCTTCTCCCCAATCGAGGTAAAAAAAACAAGTAGCCAAATAATTTTTTTTTTTTATTTTGTCCAGAGGGCAAGGGAAAAATAATATTAATTAATAATTAAAATAATAGGCTATTTTTTTAAGGTCAAAACCTGCAAGCCCAGAACCTGAAAAAACAACTTCACCCCCCAAACCTTCTCCCCAATCGAGGTAAAAAAAACAAGTAGCCAAATAATTTTTATATTTTGTCCAGAGGGCAAGGGAAAAATAATATTAATTAATAATTAAAATAATAGGCTATTTTTTTAAGGTCAAAACCTGCAAGCCCAGAACCTGAAAAACCAACTTCACCCCCCAAACCTTCTCCCCAATCGAGGTAAAAAAAACAAGTAGCCAAATAATTTTTATATTTTTTCCAGAGGGCAAGGGAAAAATAATATTAATTAATTAATTAATTATTTTAAGGTCAAAACCAGCAAGCCCAGAACCAGCTTCACAAACAACACCAGATACATCACCAATGCGCCCACTCAACGTAACGCCGCCGCCGTCTCCATCACCTACAAGTACAACAGCCACACCTAAAGCCGCAGCCACACCTACAACACCAGCTGGAGACACACCTTCTTCAGCACAGTCATCCCCAGCTGGAGAAAAGCCAAAAGGGAGAGGTGGCCGTAAAGCAGGATCCAAGAATAAACCCAAGATGAACAGTGACAGTTCGGAACATATGTTCATCAAAGGTAAGCTTAAATTAGTATAATTAATATCAATAACATAGGTAGTAACATTAAAAATTTAATTGACAGGATGTCTATTTGTCTGTACTTAAATAAAATACATTATATTATATTTATAATTAATAACCATACAATCTCAACCGTAAATACATAAATTTCTAGAATACTAGTTTGTTTTACTTTACCTATATATTAAATTAACTGTTCTATTGATTACCTAGACTGCGTGGATACAGTACAAGGTGACACACACTCGCTCTATGACCGCCTTGATGGGAAGAGGATAACATATAGTAATGGTGATAAGGTACAAACATAAATACTAAAAATAATAATAAAATGTAGAGGGGGGGGGGGGGCAAAAGTGACACTTTTTGAAACCAAAACTAAAAGTCAACAAAGGAACACAACTAAAAAAAGAGTTACAGGTGTGAGATTATTAAATAAAATGTTTAATAAAATTAAAATTACTTCAGGTTTATGTCTACTTGGTTAAAGTGCTTGAAGATCATGCTTACATGATCCCCAACTACCCTGGAAAGGGTAAGCATAAGACCCCGTGGGGGCGGGGGTGCAAATACTGTCACTTCAATACCTGGGATGACACATACCACGTGAAAGAATGCCCCACAGATCCAAAAGCAAGAGAGAAATTTATACTGCAAGAAACTAACCTTCTTAGGTAATAATATTAAGTTGACATAAAATAACATGATGTATTAACGTGCCGGAGCCGTATAATTTTGATGCGGCTCCGGCTCCGGGGAGCCGTATTTGGAAATACGGCTCCCGGCTCCGGCTCCAGCTCCGGCTCCGGCTCCTACCTTAAAATTAATATATCAATTTTTTTTCATTATTGAATTTGATAAAATAAGATAAATAATATAAAATATTTTGCTTTTATTTGATTAAAGCTATATAAAAGTAGAAGGATGTGTGTCTATTTGTTAAGTAACAATAGTTTTTCAGTTTATTATATGGAAATAGACCGTTGCCAAATTATAATATTACTTTAAAAAATCATTTTTACCTAGTCCGGAGCCGGAGCCGTTTTTAACAAAAAATACGGCTCCGGATCCGGCTCCGGCTCCACCAAAAATGTTGCTGCTCCCGGCTCCCGGCTCCGGCTCCAGAACACTGGTATTAAGTATTCATAAACATTGATTAAAAATATATACTGACGGACAAGGTGAATTATAGAGTAGCTTTGCTAAAAAAAATATTATTAATTGCTTACCTGTTTAGGAGGTTTCGCCATCACTGGATCAATGACCACAGAGATGTTTACCAAGAGTATAGGAAGGGAGTGAACCTGGCCAGCTTTCAGAGGAAGTTTCAACAGGCCCAGGCAGATGCTGAAGTTATCCATGAAGTCAAAATATACACCACTGCCCTAGAAGCGCTGCGCCACATAACAGGAAAACTGGTTAATAATGAAAGTTTCCTTCGCTTTAAGGTAAATGTATGTTTAATATTTTTGATCATATTTGCTGTTATCTAATGTCTCATACCTATATTTTTTTAAACAAAATGAATTGAAAATGATTGCTAAAATCGAAATATATCTTCATGTCAGTTAGAATAGTGTATTTTTTAAAAATAGGTTGAAAAACATACTAACTTTAAAAAATTCGCTTTAAGGATAAGGATGGCAATGCCTTTGACCATCTCATCGCCAAGCAGGTCGGTTTACTTGAGAAAGGCAACAAGCAGGATGCACCCACCAGCAAACAGCTTCATAACTGGCTGCAGGGGCAGCACAAGTATTACATGGAATCCTTCAAGAAGATTTTAGAAAATAAAGGTATTAATAACTATTAACTATTAAGTATTATAATTTATAAACTAAAACATTACTAAATAATTTCAAAATCTGAAAGAAATAACAAATACTTAATTTAAATTATCTTTACTTCCGCGGGTGTGTACATTGCCGAAATCGAAGGAAAGGTGCACACCTGCGGAAAAAATGTTAATATTTAATTATTTTAAATAACAAATAATTATAATCAATATTATCTTTGTTTCCGCAGGTTTGCACCTTTCCTTTGACTTCGGCAATGTTCACCACACCGACTTCATTGCAGGTAACCTAAATAAAATAAATAAACTATTATTATTTATTAATGCAATTACAACTGCAGCAGCTACATAACCTGAATTAAATAAAGTAAAGTAAACTATTATGAATAATATAAAAGAATTACTAATTTTTCAGTAACTGCAAACTATACCGATGCAGAAGGTCCCAAAGAATTGTTGCTCGCCTGTGAACAGGTATAAGTTTAAAATTAATTCTTAGAAATTTAGAATGACCACAAATACCTAAATGATAATTTGATTAATTACTTATGTTTAGATGCCTAAACCCGATGCTTCCGGCCGCAGCATCTACGAATATTTCGAACAACTGTTGAAAAGGTTTGGGCTTGAGCATTATCAACTTCTCAGCTCCACATCCGACTCGGCTGCCAACTGTGTAAAGGTAATGAAAAATTATAAATTATAATTATAAAATCATAACTATTTAATAGTTTTTTCTCGCATCGTATTTTAAATGGCTTTCCGCGGATGTAAAATGTACAATTGTAAGATAAAACAAGTTTTTTTAGATGAATATTTGAATGAATACGAGAATTAATATTCTAAAACAATACCATTAGAAAGTAAATCATTAATTTATTTTTCATTCTTTAGTCCGTCAAGATACTCAATGAAGAGCACGGGAAAACCCCCACAGAGTATACAAGTTACATGAACCATGAGGATGAAGATGAGGAAGTCAGTGATGATGATGATGATAGTGATAAGGAAGACACACCTGAGGCTGATAGTGAAGATGAAATCCCGTTGGATATGGTTATAGATGAGGTTGACAAAGGAGTTGCACAAGCAGAAGATTTAGATGAGGTTGAGGATGGTGTTGTAGAAGCCGAAGGTGAGGGTCAGGATGGAGGTGAAGAAACCCTGGCAGGAACAAGACAAGGCGATGGCGGCATATCAAGTGCGATTTTCTACAGGTCCATCGCCATCAAAGATCCACAACAAAGAGAGGGTAAGTAAAGTTAAATTAAATTCATTCCCAAAAAATTCAATGAATTACATTTAATGATTTACAGGGGTAGTTTCACGAAATGCATTTAACTAAATTATATTAATTTATTAAATTATTTCTTTTCAGCAATCACAAATTTCGGGAAACTAATGGAAGAGAACATCCAGAAAACAATGATATGTGATGAGCAAAAATGTGGACTAATAGTGGGAGGCGTTTGCCTCAACCACCAAGTGGAGTTGGCGTTGAAGCAGGCTGCCAAAGTTGTAAGTAAATTAATTAAATGATTAATAGAACCAACTAAATAACTTATACAGTAACTTAAAAAGTTAAATAATAAATTATACAAAAACGTGAAAATTAACAAATATTATATTTTTTAGAAAGGGAAGAGGTACAACAGAACCATAATTAACCTGGCAAAGCTGGTCAGTAAAATTATGAATAACAAGAAGCTGCGTCGCATTTTGGTAGAGAGTGGACAACGTATGCTTACCAGATACGTGGAGACGAGATGGAGCTCCAGAATGAACATGATAAAGCGGTTCTTAGAGTTGTTTGACAACAAACAACTACTTCAGAAGGTGAAAAAATCCGTGCAGGATCAGAAAGGTAAACCCAAAAAAGTTAATTATAATTTAAACAACAATTTAAAACTAACAAAATTACCAACTTAAATTTCTCTCTGTCCCTTAATTAAACAAAAGAGAAAGGTAACAAATAGAAGTTTATTAAAATTTAAACTAAATAAATTATTTCTTCTCTCGTTCCCTTAATTAAAAGTTAGAACTGTATATATCAATAGAATTAATTTTTAATTTTTATTTTAGTCAACAAGAAGTTTGACAATCTGTGGCCAACACCTGACCAGGTTCTTGCCCTCAGAGAAGTCCTGCAAGTGTTGGAGTGTGTGGATACCATGCTGACAATTCCCGCCCAAGCCCATGAGGCCACAATCGTCCAGATGTTCACCATGCTGGATACGGTGTTCTTTACCCTACGGACAAGTATGCCTGGCAACTTATTCGCTAGACGTGTATTCAAGTTCCTTCACCAGAGAGTTAACAAGATTGTCCGTAATAATGCAGGCTGGCAAGTCTGTCTCTACCTACACCCCCTGTCACGCAGTCATTTGGAAATGATTGCGAGTGGCACACAAAGCTTTACGGTGACACAGGATGAAGCAAAAACAATCTTACAACAAGCACCCAAAAATTGTAGGTTGTTGGGTGAACGGCTACACCGAATCTCACTGAGAGCCAACCTAAGTCCTGAAGAAAAGGCAGATGAAGAGGCCGACCTGGGTAGTGCTAATGCGGATGCCGACAATGAGGATTCCGAAGCTGACGAGTACGATTCTCCAGCAACTGCACCTCCCACAGGTAAAGATATACAATATTAATTAAAATAGATAATAATAATAACATTAGTTAAATAATTCAATTATCATTTTTATTAATTATATTTATGTATTACAGGCATGATGACACCCATCCAAAAGATGTTTTGGAACAAACAACAAGAGTTCAAACAAATTCAGGCTCAAGCAGCAGCCAAGAAGAAAAAGAAAGAACAACGTGACAAACAGAAGGATCCCCTGGACGTCATGAAGAAACACCTGAAAGCTGGGCTGAAGGATTGGAATAATATAGAAGAATCCAAGTTGCATGCCTTGACATACGGTTACCAACGTGAAGTCGCTAAGATAAAGGAGGAAATTGCGAAAGTCAAAAAATCTAAGTCCAAGAATTTCGATGTTGAAGAACGCCAGAAACTGTACAAACAAGGAGCAATGACCGCAAGCCACAGGATGCTTACTGCCAGGTATGAACATGTTGCAGAGCAGATATGTTATCCACCTGGACTTGTCAGTTTGATGACCAACTTCAACAACTTACCTGTTTCTAATGCGAGGTGTGAGAGAATTTTCTCACACCTCAAATTAGTTTACTCATCGAGGCGCTATAACCTAGAGAAAGACACCATCCACGCCATCATGTTCTTGAAGATGAACAAGCTAGTCCCCAAGAAGTCCCAAGCATTTTGGGATAGACAGGTAAAAGTTACCAAGAAGACAGCAACCAAGGAACTGGAAAAGTGAATGAAATAATTTTTGTAAATATGTTTATCATATTAATTATGTTGGAAAGAAATAAAGTAGAAGTAAAAGTAAAACAAATAATTTAATGAAATAATTTTGTGTTTTTTAAATATCTGTATCATTACCATTATAAAATAAATGTTGTAATAAAACCCAAAAAACTGTTTATTGATATATTTATTTTTTTTGCAGTATTGTTATTTAATTTAACAAGGATGAATAATCAATAAGTAGCGAAGCCAAAAACATTACTCAAATCATACTTGTCTTGTGTCTTTATGCGTGGATGGTCTCTTGCTCGAGGTTCTAGAGTAAATAAGTTGGACATCAAATGAAAGTAAATACTAAATATCCAAAAATAAATTTGAATTTCAATTAAAGGGTGATGGAAAAAAATGAAAATGCGTACTTGCCGCTTCGCTTATATTATTGTACATTCAAACATCAGTAAACCAAAAATCAGACCAATCGGATAATTAGGTCACATAAAAATTTGTTGTTAAAATGTAAAAAAAATACGGACATTAATGTCAGAACTGAATTATCAGAATGCGAATATATAAGAGTCAAAGCAAAATTGTAAGTAAATTTGTTTAAAAACAGCTTGATAATCAGGTTTAATATGAGCGTACATTTAAAAACGAGTTTCAACGCAAAAAAACGCGGAGCCGAATCTAGAAATACGGCTGCGGATGTGTGTATATTTGGTAACATATGGTTTTTAAGTTTAATTTAAGGAAATAGACCGTTAAATCATATTATTACTGTAAAAACTCACTTTTAACTAATGTGGAGCCGAGCCGTTCTGAACGACGTAAAAAAATGCACGGAAATTCTTTTCGAACACAGGGATTCAATATTTTTAGGTAAGACTAAGACTTATCGATAAAACACACCCGATACTTTGTAATTTTGGAACGATATAAAAAAATAAAATAAAAACATAATTAAAAACAAAGTATGGAGCTTGCCGAATTATTCACAGTATAAAATCTGTGCGTTTAAAATTGAAATTACCAAAAGGCAAAATAAGAATAATTAAGTTATAACGAACAGACTTTTCACTTTATATTTACAAATTATTACAAAATCCTTACCTTAATATACTCTACTAAATGATTATGTGTACCGCCTTCCGAAATAGAAAACATAGCCTATTATTTTGACGTGCATGTACTCTTATGACATTCACGCAAAACAATAGACTACAATAATCCTTTTCGGACGACAGTACAGAATTAGATCTTGTGTTGACACTTGACTTTGTTTCTTTCTTCTTTTTTTTATAACTATATTTTCAATTGCAAATAATATTTATCACTTTATTTTATTGTATTAATATAATTCCATTTGAAGTTTTCACATTGTATATTAAATTTTTTATTATTTTTCACTTTTCTTTGTATCTAACTAACGCGTAGTATGACGTGTCAATACACTCTGAAATTCAAATAAGGACTGAAGAACTATGTGTGTGTGCACCTCATGGAGACACGAGGTAGAAATGTACATGGGTAATTAGAAACTTCAATATAATTTATTTCGTTATATTTACATTTTTTAAAATAAGATTTTTTAATATGTTTTGACCACGGTAAATAATAAAAATTTGTTGGAGGAATTTTTGTGTATATATTTATCCCTGATATAAATTGAACAGCATACACCGGAAACGGATGATATCAAATAACAGGGAATCTATAAATATATTGTTACAAATACAATTACAAACTATTATAAGTTAACTTTAATATATTTCATTATCGTTATATACTTTTTTTACGTAATGCAAAATTATACTTTTTTAATATTAGGAAGAATTTTTATTTTACCCTGTAAAAAAAGCAATGAAAAAAGTAAGACGTCTAAAATGTCGTATTCTTAACAGGTAGACTTTTTGGAGTAAGGAAATTATGTCATCACATTAATTTCATAGAAAGAACCTAAAAGTCTAATATATCTAGTAAATTTTATTTCGGAATTGTTTAACGAACATACTTCATTTAAGATTGCGTGATTTATTTCGAAATAGAAATATAAAACGTAAAAATTTATTATTTTTCAAAATCTTCTATTTATTTACGAAGTACTTCGTAAATAAATATTAAGAAATTTGAATATTTAGAAAAATAGAAATAGGGAGGTATTTTTGAACGAACGGAGAGGGGAATAAATATCCTATTTTTGAAATAGAATTCTTGCACACGTAAATTAATATTCCCCAATTTCAATATTTTCATATCTCTAAATTCCCTTCCAAATTTTCTCGAAATACGATACGTTTAGGGTTTAGAATACTTAATATTTTAAATATCTAGTAGACACATCATTGCAATAGATACTTTACATGATAAATTGCCAGGGCTTGGACCTTACACAGTCTTTATCCAAAATCTCAAAAAAATATTGCCTTTACTAAACTTCAGAGAGTAAGCGTTGTTTATTACACTAGTTTTATAGTAACGTTTTATTATTCGTTGGCTTACCAATTTTTGGGACTATAGTGAATTTTAATCAGTTGCTTCAAGAAGTTGAGTGTTTGAATGTTTGATCCACTTATTTTAATTTATAGAAAGGGTAATTTTGTTTATCATTATTGGTGATGTTCATTAATTTATCGGGCATTGAAACATCCCTTTAAATCCCTGCAAAAATTGCTGTTAAAAAATGATAAAGATATGTTATTTCATGATGCATCAATAACTAACAAATATACAACCTTTGTCCTTAAGTCCTAACTGTGCTTTGTATCATATCGTGCTTGTTTAGAGGTCAAGGTATTCTTCTTTAAAAAACATTCCCCTGATATGGTAACAATAAGAACCAAGTAAAATGTCTTGTTATATAGTTTCTATCTTAAAGTTTTTGTCCAAAATTAACCATTCAACAACTAACATAAACGTGCTAAAACTATCTATTGTTTCTAAGATGTTTGACATAAACTTCTTCATATAAATAGGTTCTATTTCACAAATTGGAGGAACAATTCTCTCTTTATTGTCGACCAAAATGTACACATGTATGTATGAGTAGTATATTTTATAGAATATAGTCATTTATAGTTTTTGTAGATTTAACTAGGATGCAATCATGAATAAAAGCGAAGCTCTTGAAAGGTAGGACATATAAACATTTACACTGGTAAGTGTCAGCACTGAATAAACTCAAAATTAATGTATACGTATAAAAAAAACTTGTAAGTAAATTTGTAGCAAAACTGTCAAATATAGCTGGATAATGTTTTAGGACATATTTAGGTTTTTAGGACTTAATTATAGAGATGGTTCACTTATGACATTGTGCATTGTCCTAGGAATTAGTATTCCAAAAATTAAATAAATATATAACAAGAAAATTTTTCAATAATGATTAAAATCAACATATCTAAAATAGACTAAAGACATTATTTTATGGATTATAGAGGTGTTTCGCTTTCTAGAAAGGTTTAATAGCTTTAAGTTTAAGATTACCTACAAAGAAATCATTAGGTCCCATGAATACGATTCTATGACAGACAGACAAATGCCCAACAACTAGGTTGCTATAAATGCAATATTTCTTATTTCAACTAGAGGTTATATAAATGTTTTTTTTCCGGGGCAATAAATTTGATATCAATTTGAATATTATATATAGTATTCAGTCCATAAATTGCATTAAAATGTTATTTTCGAAAAGAAATACTAGAGAATCTGACAATTTAATGTAAAGTTTTGCAATTTAAATGTTTTTTTTTCTGTAGCGAATCCCAAATCTGCGTACTATGCATGCTAGAGGGATGTGGATAATCTTGTAGAGCTGTCATTCACCAATTTACTCTATCCTAACACGTAAACACTTAAAAAAATACTTTTGCGATGCGTCTCCCTTCTCCGGGGTGGGGGGAATTTTGATTTCATCATAAACGTAAAGTTTTTTTTTAACAAAATAGTCATTAGACAAATATACCTTTTAATAACAAATAGTCCAGTAGGCCAGTATACATTTTGACCAATAGTAAAATGTATTTGGCCTATTATTGGTCGCGTTTTTTCTATGACGTCATTGTTTTATTATATATATATATATAAACACAACTTTTCTTTAAAATTTTATTAGGCACTATAGGCTGCTTCTGGCATTTGATGAAAGATTATATTTTAAATTCAGAAAGTCATACTTTTCAATTAGAGAAAGATTAATTTATCCATTTTCTACCTATCCATGACTCCGTGCCTATTTCTACTTCCAAATGAAAGAGTTTAATAATTCTACATTATATTTCTTAAGAAAATATTTTCAACAGACAAACAAATACCTACAAAGCTCCACTAATAGGGAGAAAAATTCTGCAAAAAAAAGTTCAATTAAGTTATTTTAGTTATATAAGTAATTGAATATGTGTCTGTCTGTCTAAAAATGTATGCTTTAATGTTTTTCTATAACGAAAAAGTTTGCCATATGTTTAACCGATATGATTATCCTCTACAGTGAAGCTTCTTAAGGTTTCGTAAAAAGTTTTTATTGTTTTATCTCTAACTTCCCAAGAAGAAAGCCTTAAGCAAACAATTGTCATCTCACCTACATAAATCATAGCTGCTAGTTTTTAATTGAAGCTAAATACTCTAATTTTCTTTATAGAACGTTGTTAGCATTACAGACCCACCAACTAAGCAAATATATATTCAACTAACCGTTTTCTTTTTTTGTCAGAATATCAAAGCTAAAAAGTTAATAAATTTCACTCTTAATATTCACTCCCTGTGGTTCTAAGAAATATGTTGAGCACAGTTTGAGATTTTTGATATTTTCATAAAAATAAGAAGTTTTGTATTTTTCTTTATTTGTATTTTACAAAAGTTTTTTTCGGGTATTTTCCCAAAAAAAATTTGTTAGCGGTCAATTAGTCAACATTAAGAACATTTAGACTTAATAGGCGCATTTTACCAAACGCTAACTTACAAATTTACGGAAAATGCGCAAAAAATACCCTCTTTGAAGCAAAAGGAAAATTCTTTATATTATTATACTTTTACAATTTACTGTGTTTATTCTCTAGAATATATTCTTGGATGATGAATAGTTAGCTTAAAATTCAGTACAGTTTTTTTACATAGGGCTCTTTGTTGTTTGAAATTGTATCTATATGATTGTAAAAACTTTTCTTCATTTACAATGTAATTTGAACAGAAATCTAAAAACATACAAAGGACTTAATGAACAAAAGTTTAATGACCAAAGATTAAATTGACAAAAGTATAAAGACAGAATACCTAACAAAGTATAACATTATAATATCTAATAGACAAAAGTCTAGAAACATAAGAACTAATGGACAAAAGTATTAAGACCTAATGTGAAAATAGACCTAATTAAACGTATAATTTTCTTAATGCCTAACTTGTAAATAATATAATCTAACCTACCTACCTTAAGTACAATTTATACAATATCTTAATGTCTAACATTGATCATCCTAATGTTAAAAGTTAAGAATGTTGACTAATTTAATCAACAACTTTTTTCCTGTTGCATACAAGTTTTTCAGGAATATTAGCAGATGTAAATTTGCTAAAAATATGAGTTTAGAATTCTTATAATAAAGTAACAGGATGTCTGATTGATTGTCTGTACAGAAGGATCTCGCTGACTGCTGAACCGTAATGGTTCTCAATTGCAGGGTAGCTT
This sequence comes from Acartia tonsa, assembly GCF_053477335.1. Classification (NCBI taxonomy): domain Eukaryota; kingdom Metazoa; phylum Arthropoda; class Copepoda; order Calanoida; family Acartiidae; genus Acartia; species Acartia tonsa. The sequence continues at coordinate 48,506,587 of NC_137266.1, forward strand.
CTCATAGGTCCCGGAAATGTTTATAACTATTTTGGGGGAGTATAACACCACCCTCCCAAGATAAATAGGGGCGTAGCCGCGAGAAAATTTAAAAAAAGACACTGAAGTATATATAAAGCAAGATTTATAATTTATCATTATTGCCACTGCCAGTTAAAAATTTCGTCTTAAAGTTAATTTTATTTGATGAGAATACAATTAAAAATAAATAATGTTTTGTAGTTTTTTTTGTCTTTATAATTTGTAAAAAAAATTGTTTCTTCAAACTTTTTGTATTATAAAGTATTCTACACAATTTAAATTTCCTTAAATCCATGAATTTTTCTCTTTTGTCAAGCAAATAGGGTTCTTAAAGCTTTCATACCCCTTTACTTTTAAATAACATGCTCGTATAGACTTTTTTGCTGTTATACCAAAATTAAGATACAACTTTAAACCCTGTATGTCATCTAAACCTAGAAGAATCAGGGACCTAAATGGATAAGACAATTACCCATAAATTGATGTACTTCCCCAATGATGATACACAAAATTCCCTCTTTTGTAGATTACAATTAATGGTTGAAACTTAAAGACACTCAACTTGGACCAACCTATCAAAATTGAATAAAAGTCCCCAAGGTTATCAAGCCAACGAATATAAAAATTTTATTATAAATCTTTAGGGACTAGTGTAATAAACAGCCCAATGTCCCATCCCTCCATGTATAAGAATGCATCTACCTACCAGAAGTTAAGAAAGTAATACTTATCCTGAATATTAGGATAATATGCATAATATAATTATCCTTTATATACATGTAAAAAGTATACAATTTTCTTTTTGTGTTGATCTTTATAATGGAAATATACTGTATCAACCTTTATCTTTCAGTTTACTATTGTATTTCTTGATCTTTAGTCTAACCGTTATGCTTTCTATATTATTTATCTATCTATCTAATCATATGTCTTTTTTTATTGTAGGACATCATATCTATCTAGCGAACAACCTATCAATCTATCTATTATAGGACCAATACTATGTACAGCAGACGGTTACCCTAGACCAGATATAAGTTGGCAGTACAATTGACATACTATCTATCTATTTTACATATCTATCTATCTGTCTATTATAGGACCAATACTATGTACAGCAGACGGGTATCCTAGACCAGATATAAGCTGGCAGTATAATGGACATACTATCAGCAACCAACCACTGCTTGAGTTCAGGTATTTGATTTGTTTTCCAGCAGTTTTTACGTTATTTAATATTCAATATTCAAATCACAGATAGTCAATTTTCAATAATTCTCTCTAATAACCAAGAACCTAAAGAGTTAAGGCAATGGTCGATAAAATGATGTACATTCCCAATGATAACAAAATTACCCCTCCTGAAGATTAACATTTGTAGTTGAAACGTTTGAACGCTCAACCTAATGACCTAACCAATTTAAATTCTCCAAAAGTCCCTAAAGTTGTTAAATCAACGAATAAGAAAACGTTATTGTAAAACTTTGGAGACCAGTGTCATAAAGAGCCTAAAGACTCCACGACCTGCCAATAACAATAATGGCCAAAATGTATTAGAACATAAACGAATCATTTTTATTTGAAAATCTTAAAAATAAAAATATTTCTTAATATATTTTTAGTGAGGGAGTGAAACGGACAATGGAAGGTGTATATACTTGTGAGGCTAGAAACCAGCATGGTCAAGCTAGCACTAAATTAAGTGTACAGGTAGATAGATAGATAAATAGATAGATAGATAGATAGATAGATAGAGTAAAGATATTAATGGAAGGTGTATATACTTGTGAGACTAGAAACCAGCATGGTCAAGCTAGCACTAAATTAAGTGTACAGGTGGGTAGATAGATAGATAGAGTGAAGATAATAATGGAAGGTGTATATACTTGAGAGGCTAGAAACCAGCATGATCAGGCTTGCACCAAATTAAGTGTACAGGTGGGTAGATAGATAGATAGAGTGAAGATAATAATGGAAGGTGTATATACTTGAGAGGCTAGAAACCAGCATGATCAGGCTTGCACCAAATTAAGTGTACAGGTGGGTAGATAGATAGATAGAGTAAAGATAATAATGGAAGGTGTATATACTTGTGAGGCTAGAAACCAGCATGGTAAGGCTAGCACTAAATTAAGTGTACAGGTAGATAGATAGATAGATAGATAGATAGATAGAGTAAAGATAATAATGGAAAGTGTATATACTTGAGAGGCTAGAAACCAGCATGGTCAAGCTAGCACTAAATTAAGTGTACAGGTAGATAGATAGATAGATAGAGTAAAGATAATAATGGAAGGTGTATATACTTGTGAGGCTAGAAACCAGCATGGCCAAGCTAGCACTAAATTAAGTGTACAGGTAGATAGATAGATAGATAGATAGAGTAAAGATAATAATGGAAGGTGTATATACTTGTGAGGCTAGAAAACAGCATGGTCAAGCTAGCACTAAATTAAGTGTACAGGTTGGTAGATAGATATATATATATATATAGATAGATAGATAGATAGATAGATAGATAGATAGATAGATATATATATAGATAGATAGATAGATAGATAGATAGAGTGAAGATAATAATGAAAGGTGTATATACTTGTGAGGCTAGAAACCAGCATGGCCAAGCTAGCACTAAATTAAGTGTACAGGTAGGTAGATAGATAGATAGATAGATAGATAGATAGAGTAAAGATATTAATGGAAGGTGTATATACTTGTGAGGCTAGAAATCAGCATGGTCAGGCTAGCACTAAATTAAGTGTACAGGTAGGTAGATAGATATATAGATAGATAGATAGATAGATAGATAGATAGATATATAGATAGATAGAGTAAAGATAATAATGGAAGGTGTATATACTTGTGAGGCTAGGAACCAGCATGGTCAAGCTAGCACTAAATTAAGTGTACAGGTTGGTAGATAGATATATATATAGATAGATAGATAGATAGATAGATAGATAGATAGAGTGAAGATGATAATGTAAGGTGTATATACTTATGAGGCTAGAAACCAGCATGGCCAAGCTAGCACTAAATTAAGTGTACAGGTGGGTAGATAGATAGATAGATATATATATAGATAGATAGATAGATAGAGTGAAGATGATAATGTAAGGTGTATATACTATTAAGGCTAGAAACCAGCATGGCCAAGCTAGCACTAAATTAAGTGTACAGGTAGGTAGATAGATAGATAGGTATATAGATAAATAGATAGATAGATAGATAGATAGATAGATAGATAGATAGATAGATAGATAGATAGATAGATAGATAGATAGATAGATAGATAGATAGACAGACAGATAGATATATAGATAGATAGATAGATAGATAGATAGATAGATAGATAGATAGATAGATAGATAGATAGATAGATAGATAGATAGATAGATAGATAGATAGATAGATAGATAGATAGATAGATAGATAGATAGATAGATAGATAGATAGATAGATAGATAGATAGATAGATAGATAGATAGATAGATAGATAGATAGATAGATAGATAGATAGAGTAAAGATAATAATGGAAGGTGTATATACTTGTGAGGCTAGAAACCAGCATGGTCAGGCTAGCACTAAATTAAGTGTACAGGTAGATAGATAGATAGATAGATAGATAGATAGATAGCTAGATAGATAGATAGATAAAGTAAAGATAATAATAGTAGGTATATATACTTGTGAGGCTAGAAACCAGCATGGTCAGGCTAGCACTAAATTAAGTGTACAGGTAGATAGATAGATAGATAGATAGATAGATAGAGTAAAGATAATAATGGAAGGTGTATATACTTGTGAGGCTAGAAATCATTATGGTCAAGCTAGCACTAAATTAAGTGTACAGGTAGATAGATAGATAGATAGATAGATAGATAGATAGATAGATAGATAGAGTAAAGATAATAATGGAAGGTGTATATACTTGTGAGGCTAGAAACCAGCATGGTCAGGCTAGCACTAAATTAAGTGTACAGGTAGATAGATAGATAGATAGATAGATAGATAGATAGATAGATAGATAGATAGCTAGATAGATAGATAGATAAAGTAAAGATAATAATAGTAGGTATATATACTTGTGAGGCTAGAAACCAGCATGGTCAAGCTAGCACTAAATTAAGTGTACAGGTAGATAGATAGATAGATAGATAGATAGATAGATAGATAGATAGATAGAGTAAAGATAATAATGGAAGGTGTATATACTTGTGAGGCTAGAAACCAGCATGGTCAGGCTAGCACTAAATTAAGTGTACAGGTAGATAGATAGATAGATAGATAGATAGATAGATAGATAGATAGATAGATAGATAGATAGATAGATAGATAGATAGATAGATAGCTAGATAGATAGATAGATAAAGTAAAGATAATAATAGTAGGTATATATACTTGTGAGGCTAAAAACCAGCATGGTCAAGCTAGCACTAAATTAAGTGTACAGGTAGATTGATAGATAGATAGATAGATAGATAGATAGATAGATAGATAGATAGATAGATAGATAGATAGATAGATAGATAGATAGATAGATAGATAGATAGATAGATAAATAGATAGATAGAGTGAAGATAATAATGGAAAGTGTATATACTTGTGAGGCTAGAAACCAGCATGGCCAAGCTAGCACTAAATTAAGTGTACAGGTAGGTAGATAGATAGATAGATAGATAGATATTAATGGAAGGTATATATACTTTTGAGGCTAGAAACCAGTATGGTCAAGCTAGCACTAAATTAAGTGTACAGGTAAATCGATAGATAGATAGATAGAGTAAAGATATTAATGGAAGGTGTATATACTTGTGAGGCTAGAAATCATCATGGTCAAGCTAGCACTAAATTAAGTGTATATATGTAAAAATGCCTATAAAACATATATTAAGTAATAATTGACTTAAAATGCATATTTTGATAAATTTTAATTGCTATTTTTTTTGTTTAGTTCCTGATGATGAGGGCAGTTTTGCCCTCGAAACGTTGAATTAATTTAAAAATTTGATGCCTTGAGTTTTTCTGTCTGAGGATTTTACATGTTGAGTCCGTTAACCATTCGTCTTACTTAAGTGTACAGGTAGATAGATAGAGTAAAGATAATAATGGAAGGTGTATATACATACTTGTGAGGCTAGAAACCAGCATGGTCAGGCTAGCACTAAATTAAGTGTACAGGTAGATAGATAGATAGATAGATAGATAGATAGAGTAAAGATAATAATGGAAGGTGTATATACTTGTGAATCTAGAAACCTGCATGTTCAAGCTAGCACTAAATTAAGTGTACAGGTAGATAGATAGATATTTAGATAGATAAATAGATATTGAAGATAAAGATGGAAGGTGGTTATATATGTGTTAAGCTTTCTTTAATTTAACAACTAAAATATTAATTATAAAGAGATACAGATGAAAACTTTTGGGAAAAATATTAACACTTCCTGAGACAACCTTGTATGCATTATCATGAATAGGATAATGGTTAAAATCTTTAATATGGATGTATTCACCCAGCCCCCCCCCCCTCATATTTTATCAAAAATAAGCAAAATAAGGACCATTAACATTTTTTTCTTCTTTATTTAGAAAGTAGTGGGGGCACCTTAGTGGGGGGTACTTAATTTTTTTTTAACAGAAAGTAGTAGGGGTACCTTAGGGGTGGTACTTTTTTTTTTTTAATTACCTCTTGTGGAAAAGCCCCTAGAGGCTAGGGGCGAAGCCGCTAGTATTTTTATATAGCGCTATAGATTTATTTCTAAATCATATTGACGGAGGGGGGGGGGCGGGTGGTAGGTTAATAATGCTCCAATGGCAGGATAAGGGATTTTACAGGATAATGTATGTACATTAGTACAAGGGTCCAATAACATGACACATTGTACAATAACATACACATATAATATGTACACAAAGTGGAGAGATAGATAACTAGAAAATCATCTTTTTTTGCCAGAAAAAAAGCATTATTAAGTTTAACCTATTGACATATGTATTAAATAATTGACAAAGGTCTTGTAAATAATCTAAATCCAAATTTTGGTCAAATTAAGTTAAAAAGTTGTTTCGTTGAGTAATGTTCTCTGATTACAAAGTAGATACCATACATTGAAAATAAATCTATAAAATGCCATGAGATCTAAAAATATATAATAAGATAAATAAAAATACATATACATAATGTTTATCAGAACAACACTGGTGCTGTCATGAGACTAAGTTGACACACACAGAATTTACCATAAAATTCATGGGATTTTCTATTTTAGATCACACTAAAATAAAAATTTTCAGTGGATTATATCAAATTTCTAGAAGATACATGTGTTTTCCCTTAGCTATTGTAAAGATAATATAACAAAATGTTATGTGATGATTCCAATGACAACTAATTTGTCCTTTTGTCTGTCCATTAGACTATTGTAGAGATAAAGATTCTGTGGGGTAAATGAGATTTTTCTTATCCTTAAATAATGTCTAAAGTAGCATGTAAAGATAATAAATCTATCAATATAGTTGTAAAACCAGACAACTATCTAGATCTACCTGTTGGGGACTTTTTTCATCTGCTAGAAAATTGCTTTTTGCTCTTTATAGCGACTTGGCTGTGTTGATATTCTTGGCTATTGGTTAATGTTCAAAAACCAAATTTAAAGTTGGCACAGCATCCACGGGGTGGGGATATACTGTTATTTAACTCCTTCCTCCTCTATTGTTTTACTCTAATGTAAATATCTCAATGACTGAGACTCTTTAACTCACTTTATCCATCCATCTGCATGGCTGTTTCGTATACCTTTTTTGCTATTTAATATACTTCGCTATGGGATTTTGTCATCCTTGTTTAAATAGACAAAGAGAGAGGTCATTTTCTTGTAAATCCCGTAAAGGTGTGTGTTATAAGGCCTAAAAATAGTAGTAGAACGATAAGGTGCTCTATATATTTGTATTCCCTATTGAATAGAACAATAGGGAAATTTTTTTTTTTTTTTTGATAATCGTACCTGGAATATCTTTAAAAAATACGAAATTTCTATCAAACGCTTTGTTTGGCTCAAACTGACAAAAATTTAAAAAAAATATAATTATAATAATAATGTTTTCTATAGGTACAAGGTAAAGGTTAAGAACAATCTATACCATTAAACAAAGGAAGAAGTCATTCTTTACAGGTTGATTTATTATAATTATATTTTTTTTTATTTGTGACAGTTTGAGCCAAACAAAGCGTTTGATAGAAATTTATGGATATTCCAGGTACGGTTATCAAAAAAAAAAAATAAATTTCTTCCCTATTGTTCTATTCAATAGGAAATACAAATATATAGAGCACCTTATCGTTCTACTACTATTTTTAGGCCTTATAACACACACCTTTACGGGATATACTAGAAAATGACCTCCCTCTTTGTAAATTGCTAATCAGATTAATCTGAGACAGATGTGTTCTTGGGTAAATGACATGACAGCATTAGACTTTTACAATATCCTTTCATACAAGTAAACATATATAGACTATAGGCATACATATTTATAGTCTCAAAATCGTATGATGGACAGCTTTCCGCGTTTATTAAAATAAAAATTACAAGATCGAGACCATTTTTGTTAGCCCTAGGAACCAAAGACCCAGGCTAAAAAATTGGTTTTAACTTTTTTATTTTTATTTCAATATTCTTGGAAAGCTGTCTGTAATGCGATGCTATACATGATTTTACAGTTTGGCTGAGAACTCGTTCTAATCCAGTGTATATCAATTGGTTTCGAAGCCACACTGGAAATTTATTATTGTCCTTGTTATATTTTCACCATTAACTATTACATTTAACCCTGAACAATCAAACCACACACAAACACACACATACTTGTTTGCAATAACTAACGCTTACTACATATTTCTGTAGTGTTTTTACAATCGCAAAATCAAACACAGGCTATTGCGTATGGCAAAGTTTTGATATTAATTGAAGCAACGCGTGGGAAGAAACAATTTCGCTGTTCTAAAAAATTGCTATTTCAATGATTTAATAATGTATACATTTTGTGAAATTGATGGAACAATAACACACTTACACACTAAGACAAAACATTTTCTAGATTATTGATATCATTATTTCTCTTTTCCAAGAAGGAAGAAGACAATGACCTGTTTATTACACTGGTCGTTTGATTTAATTGAGTGTCCAAACGTTTCACCCACTATTTTTTTTATTCATAAAGGGTAATTTTGTTTATTATGATTGGGCGATGTATATCAATTTTTCGACCATTGTATTATCCCTTTATATCCCTGATTCCTTCTTCTCTAACAAATACATTATCTATGTATCCACTACATGTATAAGCACAAGGACAACCATATAGAAAAAACAAGAATGACAACATCCATAAAAGCGAAGTTCTAAAATCAGAAGGAAGGACAAACAAACAATAACTCTTGCAGAGTGTCAGAACTTAATAAGCAGAACATTAATTTCTAAGTCTAAACGAAATCGTATATTAGTTGCAAAATTGAATAAATATCGCAAATAGTAAAAGAACAATCGGACGCACGGACTTTCTGGTTACGATGATAGATTTGCTACGCTTACTAATTTATATTAGTTTCATAAAAAATGTCATACAATTTATCCTTATAGCCATAGGTAAATAATTTCATAATAAACAAAAACTATTTGTAATGATGTTTTATACAAAAGGACCAAATAAGATTTAAACAGAATATTTTTAAGTAATTTTCCTCCTAGTTTTATATATATTTCTTTGTAAAAGTCAAACTGTCATTAATTAAGCTAATTATGATCATTTAGTAGAGATTGCTTTTGTATACTGTATAAACTGTTAGATCATGGAAAGAAAACGAATCACGGGTATTCACAGTAGCTGTTCTCCTATTTATAGCCCCTGCAGGGAGCTCTAACCGTGCAAAGCAATCATTAACATTTACCTAACCTAAAATAACCTATAAGAAGCTACTGTCAAAATACAACGAAACCCGCTACTTCGTTTTCTTTCAATAATACAAAATGTAACTTAATTTCTTTTAAAATCTCAAAAGATTCAATAACATTTTAAGTACACTCGCATTTTTAAAAACATATTTTTGAATAATTATCTAAGTCCATTATCAAGTTGAAAGTCACAATTGGAAGATTTTTAAAGCCAAGGAGAAATATTTACATAATAGCACAATTTCAGGCATTACTAAGCATAAAATCTGTAGTTATATTACAATATATAAGACCACAGAACCTATACATTATCTATGTAGTTGTTTTATCAGATCCGCATAGTTCTAAGATTTCATGTTAATAACTTAAAACTAGATACAATTAGATTTTCTGCTTTTATAGATAGACAGCTAAAATCTTATCGAAGGTTCTCAAACTTTCTATTTTTTGTTATGATAATTCAATCTGCTCTATAATTACCTTTGTTTGTTTGTCCAAACATTGTTTTTTTTAAGTTTGATACTTATAAATGTTATCATAGTTGTTTTTTTCCCTACATTTTTGGAATATTAAGGGGTTAAGTAAATTTACCAGTTATGATGCTGTGGTAATAAATTTGATGTATTTTCTCTTACGCCTTTTTCAAGCTAGTTAGTTTTAAGGAATGTCCGATAAACTTAAGTCAATAAATCATCTAATTAATAAAATGACAACTTAAGATGGACATTTAGAATATCTTAAAGTTATAGCTGCTCTATTAAAAGACAGGTTTAATTGCGGATTTGATATGACACTACTATTGAATGTAATTAATTATGCATGTTAGATGCAAATTATATTATATACTGCTACTAACTACACAGGAATACTTTTTAAATGTAATAATTATACAAAAGTGGAAATTTGTATAGTAGTTTTACCCAAGGCACATGACGCTAGAAAACCCTGCAAGGTCCATTAGCTTTACAAAGCAGTGACTTTTTCTTAAAGTATGACTGCATTTTTGGCGGAGGGTAATACATTTTGACAAGAAAAACATTCATCGTATTTCTGGGAGTTGTAGAAATGGCAACGCTCCATTAAAAGTTGATGCAATTCTAAATTATTTTTAGACAATAAAATCTATATGTGATACATATTTATTAAAAGTATAAACTATTCATAATTTAAAGAAAAGGTTATCGGAAAATGTTTTCTTATATTAATGACAAGAAAAAAGATACTTGGATCTTACATGAGATTAATAACTTTAATGATAAGCTATTTTTATACCAATAGCACTTCCCTTACACATTAGCATTATATTCTTTTGTATTACTAGTTCATGAAATTCTTTGAACTATACTAAAGAAACATTCTTCCTGATATTTTGAACTACTTTTAAAGATAAAAAAATCTTCCAAAATACAACAAAAATCTTTGAAACTTACGATGGTCTTTATCTCTATCCCTTCTTGGAACTGGGAAGCCAAGGATTAAGATTGTGAATCTAAAAGAAAAGAATCTGAAGGATGTTTTCATAGATATTTGGTAACATAAGTGTGACAGTAGGAGTACTAGATAAACCTGCCATATAGTCTACTGTGATATATAATTGCAAAGTATCTTTGGAAACTATTCTAGGATTTGTTCTTACTAATGGAGTTGGATTGCATTGCTTGTACAAATGGTCAAATACTTGTGGATAAAGCACAATAGAAAAAGTATGTCCAATATTATTTTTAGTAAGCAATTGTTTGAATTTGGTTTTGACATGAAAAAAATACCACATCAAATTGCTTGATTTCTGATTTATTTATGTTGTATGTTTTGGGTAAAAATCCTAATTCGGTATACATTTCTTGTTGAAAATTGTATCTTCAATTTATTTAATGAAATATATTCAATATCATGACTATTTGTTCACAATCAATATATCCTTTACATTCCATCTTGCAGATTTTGAGAGTAATGTCCCTTTTCTAACAGATAGTAATAGTAATTAATAAGGATTAGTATCAAATGATTTCAAAGTACCTAGAGTAAAAGTTAAGTATATTTGGAAATTTAATATGTTGTATAATGTATAATTGAACTGTAAAGATTACTTTGATGCTTTAGTTTTTAATAGATTTTGAGAATTTTATTGCATTATGAATACATTATACTTTAACGTCTTATAAAGAGTTATTTAAATAGTAGAATAAAAACAAAAAATAGGAATTGGTTGTTGTGGTCTTTTATTAATTTTATTGAAGCAATAAGTTATTAATTTTTGACAATTATTTTAGTTAGTATTTGAATTTTCATATTTTTGATAGACCTTTGAAAAGTTTTGATTAGAAGGCCAGGGGGGTTGGTGCTTGAACAGGCACTTTTAGGAAAAGATCCTACTGTGCTACCTAAAAGAGTAAAACATTAATATGTCAGACATGATATCATCTCAACAATAATAATAAATTTTTTTCTCTCTTTCCAATTATTATATCTTTCATGTATCTAAAGATTTTTCTTACAGGATGTTTCAAAAGTAAATATGTTAGGTTTTTTTATTGATTGGGTTGAATTCACCAGAATATTTTTTTTTATTATTACCTCCTTAGAAAAAAGTAACATGATCTGTGTGGTTTACTTAATGATCTCAATAACCTCTGAACCGATAGTTTATCCTTTAAGATGTAGCTTCGCATAGTTCCTAGAAAGGTTTATAACTTTTATGAAAATAAATTGACCCTAGAAAAAAACTTACCACCTACCCTCCCCCCCCCCCACAAAAAAAAAGATTATGTTTTAAAATTTTTCTTTTATTAAATAAAATTTCATATTGTATGGGTATCATTTGTTGTAGAATATTGTACAATATATCATACTGATACACCCTGTATTGTATGGGTATGATTTTTTGTAGAATATTGTGCAATATCATAATCAATATATTATACTGATAAACCCTGTATTGTATGGGTATGATTTGTAGTAGAATAGTATACAATATCATATACAATATATTATACTGATACACCCTGTATTGTATGGGTATGTTTTGTTGTAGAATATTGTACAATATCATATATAATATATTATACTGCTACATCCTGTAGTGTATGGGTATGATTTGTTGTGGATTATTGTACCATATTATATACAATATATCATAATATTACATTCTGTATTGTAGGGATATGTTTTGTTGTAAAAAAAAGTGCATTATCATATACAATATATTATTCTTTTACACCCTGTATTGTATGGGTACAATTTGTTGTAGAATATTGAACAATGTCATATATAATATATTATACTGGTACACCCTGTATTTATGGGTATGATTTGTTGTAGAATATTATACAATATCATATACAATATATTATACTGCTACACCCTGTATTGTATGGGTATGATTTGTTGTAGAATATTGTACAATATCATATACAATGTATTCTTATGCATTTATGGACAGGCATAGATATTCAGCAATTCTAACCATAAATTGTTCTGTTTATTATCTTTTCAACTTCCGGCTAATAACACAATACTATTTAGTACAATGTTTTCAACTATCATAAAATATTTTTTTTATTACAGCAATGATCTTTTCCTGTACTTTCCTTCCTAAGTAGCATGTGACATGTGATAAGGTTTTTATATTCAGATGTATTATTTGACACCTCACACTGTGCCCTCAGACAAAGAACGTTTAATGTTTCACCTACTCTAAAATCTAAAATCAACCTTCCTTCTTCAGAATTTATAAGTTTCTAGTACTTGAAAAATCTTTAATAACTATTACATAATTTACATAATTTCAAATTCAATAGGTCTGTTACAACTTTGTTTATTTAAAAACACAATGTAACTTATCATATTCAGAACACTTATCTTCTTAATAAGAAGGATTTTGAGATTATTATTAAGTAAAAAAAAACATTAAGATGAAAGATTAGTTTTTGTTAGAATTGAAAAAAGTACAAAATTGAAAATTGTAATGGGTGAAAAAATGGTTTATTTAAAACTGCCTCAAAAAATAAGGGATAAATACATTTTTTTAGACCTTTAAGACATCATATGAGATAAGAACGCAACCATATATACATAAAAAAAACGTAAAACTTTTTTTTTATGTCAGGCGCATGACATTAATAATAAATATAGAAGTAATGTCTTGGCCTATAAATAGGCCAAGACATTTTCATGCACAGCTACGAATTCTGGATAAGGTTGTGTATTCAAACGGTTTGTCGTCTAGAGGGTTTTACCTAAGCCTATACCTATAACCTATAGTTCACTGGTTAGATTCTCATACATACAGACTAAAGAGTTGATTTGCTTCAGAAAATGATTATTTAAATTATTTCAGGTTGTATATCCGCCAACATGTACACTACATTCTACAATCGTAAATACTGTGATAAAAATAAGGTAAAACTTGCATTTTTTTCTATATTTTTTTATTATTAAAGCGTCCCTATTTTGAATTTAAATGATCAAATTATTAAATTGCCAAATCAAAAAAATTTTGTTGTATTTTTTTTATTTATAATCCATTCTCCAAAGTACATCAATTATCGCTTTTAACAACAAAATGAAAGATCAAAAAAAATCCATTAATATCTTTGTTTACCTCGACTAATAAGGCAAAGGCACTCTGAAAGGCAAAGAGCTCTTTTAAATTACAATAGTACATACTTTTGCCAATGTTTATGGCCTTTGTTTGTTCGTTATTTTTGACTTTTGAGAATAATTGATTTGTTTACAAATTTTTTAGATGTGATGGGGTAGGTGCTCCTAGCCAGTTCTTTTACAAATGGGAGCAAGCTAACAAAACTTTACAAACAGGTAATTCAGTTGACTAGATGTGCCTTTTCAAGGGCTAATTCATTCCAATTTAATGTTCCATATTTGCTTTATAGGAATAACTAGTGGCTGCGCCCCTAGCATCTAGGGGCTCTATAATCAAAGTGATATAGATGGGCAAAAAATAGCCTAAAACCACATTAGGACCTTTAAGAAGCTGTACTGTTAAGGAGAACCATATATGTTCGTTAGTTAGCAAGATCCTTCGCTACAGACAGAAAAAAGCTTAGTACTTTATATAATAGGATATAATAGAGGAAAAACACCTAAAATATTTTTTTAATACTGTTACACCTTAGAATATGTTCCTGATCAAGGATGATATTGTTATTATAAAATCGTTCCATGAAAATGATATCCCAAATATTGCAGACAACTAACCCTTTGATTACATGACCTTTTCTTATTTTTAACTTTACATTAAAATGAAAAGCGCCTCCACTAATCTTACATTAGAGTAAAACACTAGAGGGAGAAAGGGTTAAATAACTGTATCTCCCCATCGCAATCGTCTTGTGCAACCTTCCTATTGGGTCATTGATAATCAACCAATAGTATCGCTTATATTAACACAATTAAGTAGCAGACAATTATTTAGAAGCAGACGAAAGGGGTCTTTGAAAAATGAAGGGAGGTAGTTGTCTTTATATACATCTATACTATAGATCTGTTAATCTTACAATGAATGCATTTGATATAGCAGCAGTATATTGGACCTTTAACTGAAGTGGTTTGCTCAGAGATTCTAACCCTTAACCACTCCGACGATAAGCTGATGCGCTACGTGTTCTCATTCCTTTGAATTGTGTCTAGCCTCTTTTAGAGTGACTTAAACGCAACACGACAAAAACACCTAATAAAAATAGCTTCACTACTGCAAAAGGAAAATATGTTCATTTGTTATTCATATATTTATTCCTTTTTGGTTAGAAAAAGTGCATAAGAAAGCTTAATGCTCGTTTTTGTTGCAATTTATAAATTATATGAATATATGAATGAATATATATTTTCGAATCTACATTTAATAAGATTACAATTTTATAAAAAAAATTACAATTTATATTACATGCAGACCATGGTCAACACCCTCCTATGATATGCTTCAATCAGTGGAGTCTTACAGTTGACCAGGTTCGAATTTACAGGGCTACAGTTTAAAGTGCTTTGAAGCTACACCAAGCTTAAGAAAACCAGCAGGCTTCCTATGAGATGAGAAAAGGAAGGCTGATATAAACCTACTTTTGCTGATAATTTCATTTTTTTATTGTGTTAGAGTATTTTTTAGTTAAGTCAAGTTTTTTTGATGTAGGTCTATATTTTTGCATATTTTTTACTTTAAAAGTGTATTATTTTATAGTGTATTTTTAAAGTGTAATTTTTTTGTAAAGTATTTTTTTTTTAGTGTTTATTTTTAGTTGTTATTTCATTTAAAATGAATTATTATATATGAAAATAAAGAAATATTTAACATTTTTATTAAGGAAAGGATACAAGGATAATTGTATGCATATATAAATGTTTAATTTGTAGGATGGAGCTTTTAAGAATTTTAAGGAAGACATTGAAAGTAGGACAAAAATTCTAACTTTAATTAAACATGCAATTTTAAGTTTGAGCTATCAACATTTAACAACAATGTCGATAGATTTATGATCAAATAAACAAAATTACAGTTCCTATAGATTGGTGGAAATGTTTGAACACTACTAATTTGTAACAACCAACCAAGATTTAATCAACCAAGTTCTCAATTTTTTAAAGCCACTGATTGAGAAATCATGTTTTTAAAACTTTGGTTACAGAAGGAATTTGGAGATAATTTTTGAACACCTATGGGGATATAACTTACAAGCAATAGGCGCAAATCTATTTTATGTTATGGCTTTAAATAGGATTTTAATGTTTTGATATTTTAAAATCTGTTTTACGTCATCAATAATCAACTTTTCCCATCTTTTTAGAAGCATTGCTTCTCTATAACTTTATTGTACGCTTTCAATTTCATAATGTAAAAATATATACTACGAATTAACAATTTTGACTTGATAAAAGATTGTGTCATTACTGGGATCTAAAGGCATAAGACAATTGCCGATAAATTGATGTATATCTTCAATGATGATATTTACATAAATTTACCCATTGTGTCAATGAAAAAGAAAACGTTATTTTAATTTTTTTGGGACTAGTGTAATAAACAGTCCATTGCTCTCTTTCTCTCTGTTATGTAGCGTAGTTATGAATATTCAGTTTCTTGTTAAGTTTCATTATCTCATATCTTTTAAGCAAATCCATTTCCTCTTTGCTTTATTCTAGTCCCAAGAGAACAACACAGGAATAAAGAAAGAAGAACCTTTACTGAATATATCCTTTGCAGATTCTAATCCTTTTAATATGTATGTGTGTACCGAAGGATCTCGCTAACCGCCTTCTTGATATTTTTAATTAAATAGCAGATCTTAAAATAGATTTAAAAAAACATTTTACGTGCAATTAGAGGCCTCAAGGAACGCTTGTAATATAACACTAAAAACATCTTTTTAATACCTTAATTAATCAATTGGTAGCATCTTTATTGATCTATTCATTCTAACTCATTTCTGACATTAAGAGCAGAGCCACTGTTTAATTAATTAACTATTTAGTCATAATAGATAATATAAATTTCCTTTTATGTTTATGTTTTTTAACCGTTTGAAGTCTAAATACATTTAAACGCCAAATGTATTTTATAACAAAGTAGGCCAGAGGATATTTTTTGTCTCATTAAAACCAACTAAATACATATAAGTACCTAAAAGATATATTCTCACATATTGTATTTTGATTCTATTTATTAATGATGATTGTTTTGTTATGTAGGAACTCCTAGTTTATGAATATTTAATAAAGAATAAAAGGCTGAGATTTCATTAAGTATTCTTCTTCTTTTTATGACGTTTTCTACACCATACTTAATTTCTTATACTAATGGATATATTATTATTTGGATCTTACAACAGATATTCATGTTCTCAAATAAAGTGAAACACGCAGCGGGCTAAATGCCCCCTTTTCCAACACACACTGCTTTCCCACTTGAGGAACGAAATGACCAATAAATGAGTTCCATGCTAGCAAGCTAAATTGACGACAATTTTTCCCCTACCATAATATTATTATCCACGTACATTCTAAATTCATTCTCATACTATTTACATTGATATTAATTTGTTTAGTGAGATCTCGGAACCAGAATCATTATATTTTTCTTGGGTTTTTTTGAGCTTATTATAAGGGGCACTAGAAAGTCCATTGAATGTTGAACGTAAAATTGTATCCATATTAATTCCTGTTTACGGGATGGAGACCCAGTGGCGACTTTCAATTGGGTCTTTGAATATCAGCCAATAGCGTAGGGAATATTAACATAGCTCTAGTCTCTACAAAAGAGCAGAAAGCAATTTACTAGCAGACGAAAAAAGGTCCTCAAGTATGAGGCAGTTAGTTATCTGGGTTATTTTTAATAAAAAGATGCCTAATCTTTTATAGCAAATTAAAACACCAGAAGAATCTAAATTATAAAAATACAAATTTTAGCAGATTTATAAAAGTATCTATCTACAAAATATTTAAGAATGACTATATAAGATAGATGTGTAATACAACTTGTTAATAGATGTTTGAATTCATTTACAAACAACCATGGAGGGAGGGAACATTGGGCAATTTATTGCACTAATAATCTATAATAACGTTTTCTTATTCGTTATTTGAACAACTTTGGGGACTTTTACTGAATTTTAATTGGTTGGTTTATTAAATTGAGTGTCTAAACATTTCAACCTTTAATTGAAATCTAAAGAATAGGTAATTTTGTGTATCTTCATTGGGGATCAATTCATCGGTCATTGTCTTATCCCTTTAGATTCCTGACAAACAACAGTTTACTGTTTGCTTGTTCTACTTTACAAACTTTACCCACAAAGTGTTCAGTCAAAAGTTGTAATAATAATAAAATAGCAAAGGTAACAAATTTCAAAAAATGCAAGAAACATAAAATTAACATTTGTACAAATCACTTTAAAAATACCATTTTACTCTTTCTATCCTAGTATAATTTCAAGGAGGTCTGAAATAGTTTGTATTCATGATTTAGCTTTCAGGGATGTAAAGGGATAAGACAATGACCGATAAATTGATGTACATCACCAATGATGATACCCAAAATTAACAATTCTGTAGATTACAATTAGCGGTTGAAATTTTCGGACACTCAATTTAAAAAACCAACCAATCAAATATAGTAAAATTGTCCAAAATTGTTAGGCCAACGAATAAGAAAACGTTATAATAAAACTTTAGGAACTGTTGTAATAAACAGCCTGACATAATTATCATGTATAAATACTTTTCAATGACATTGTATGCACACAATGAATGAATTCTTGGTAATTTAAACATTTTCTTCCTTGTTTAATAATTACACACACAGTATAAGAGATAGCTGGATAGGCTATTGTAACTAAAATATTCTCCCCCTCAATACCATTTTCAAAATTATTTTTAATAGCTGATGAAGGGGTTTTTTCGTGTATTTTCCGTAAAGTTGTGTATTACTGTTGAGTCAGTTTGACTTAATAAGCTCATTTGACTAAACAGTAACAAATAACTTTACGGAAAATACAAGAAAAAATCCCCCCCCCCCCCTCCAAAAAAAAGAATAAAAAAAAGTTTGGACGTCCTTGTCTCTATGGTATAAAGATTACATATTAATACTCAAATTCAAAGCTTGGACGTACTTGTTTCTACCACCTATGAATTACAGAAAGATTAATTTTGTCATCATTTATCGGCCATTATCTTATCCCTTAGAATCACTGGTCATGATCAGAAAATGTAATTTTAAATTCAGTTGTCATATCCTTCTATCCTGAAACCACACCACAAAGTAAAAGTTCTGAGGTACAGGCAAATATTCTAAAAAAATTTCAGTACAAAGATTATTAAGAAATAAGGATAACAACATCCATAAGTAGCAAATTATAGAGACTATTAGAAATCATGAAATTTTTTTAATTATTAATAAAATAAAATATTTTCAATGTCTTTTATGCATGACCGGCAGTCTGTTGGACAATGTAAATTATAAACTTGATGCTCATTGATACAGGGAATCTTCAGCAAAAACTTTACTCGTCCATCTTCAATAGAAGCCGAGAAAATTGTATTTCCCCCAAAGAGTTAAGGACGGACTGACTTACGGATAGACAGTACCTTAAATTTTTACCATTTTATAATGTAATTCTATTTAAAGGTTCGAATCCAGTTTTGGAGCTGGAGGTGACGGATGACGTAGATGGAGAATATACTTGTCATCTTAGCAATTCTTTAGGTAAGGTTAACCTTTGACTGTTCATGGGGGGGGGGGGGGCATTGAACGCCCGACTTTTAAGGGTTAATATATGGATAGAATAAATTACAGGATACATGGTGAAGATATTTTATCCTATTATATAAAAAAGTAAGGTTTTTGATGTCTGTATATTAAGATCTTGATACTAACTTTACTAATCGATTTCGACCACTTCATGAAGCCTTATGTATATTCTCATGTTTAAATATTTTTATTGAAAAATAATGGCGCCTCCTTAAGGCTATGGGCCCGTACATTTTGGAGAAGGTTAATTTACAGATAGGTTGAAGTGATCTCACACTCTTTCAACACAATTATCCCGTTATGTAAAATTACAAGATTCATCTACTTAATACCTTCGAGGTTTACACCTTGTAAAAAGCATAAATATTACAAAAATACATAAAATAAGTTTAGAAGACTCTAGAATTAATTATAATTTGATTTCATGAGCTAATTGTGACATGTCTTTTTAAATTTTGAAAATATTTCGACACAAATGTCAAATAATATAAAAACTAGAAAAATCTTATGTAATTTTTGTAACGTTTGATAACCGAAACATCTCTACAAGTAACTTTCCCTAATTCTACGTTTTTCTCCCCATTCAGTTAATTTAGACGCATATTTTTTTCATTGTCCAGTGTATCTAAAGGGATAAGAGAGTTGCCGATACATTGATGTACATCCCAAATGATGATAAACAATAGAACTCCTTCTGTAGATTACAATTAGTTGTTAAAACGATTGGACAGTCAAATTAATTAACAAACCAATAAAAAAATCAAAATGAAACTACAAATAAGAATACGCCATTATAAAACTTTTGGGACTAGTATTATAAACAGCCCAACTCCCCCCCCCCCCCCCATTCCATTATTACCAGATGGGATAAAATTATGAAATTTGGTTTTATTGAAATCCACGAATCGTATATATTGGTTCGCAGAAATGTTTAAAAGGAAAACAAAGGCTGCTCCCCTAGCTTCTAATGGCTCTATATTTGAACGGATGTGGAAGGGCAGACTAATAGCATTAAACCAAACCAAGCCTTTTTTAAAAATAGCTTTAAACCATCTGAGGTCCCATATGAAACTCCACTGTGAAGGAAAACCATATCGGTTCAGCGGTTAGCTAGATCTGTAGCTACAGACAACAAAACTTAGTGATGTTCTAACAATTAAAGTGGCGCAGCTAATCTTTATCTTGATGTCCGTCTGTCCTTCTTTGGGTACTTTTAATAATATGATATTGCCTAAATGTCTATGCTTTATTAATTTCGGGTTTTTTTTATAAATACGGTTTGCTTGTCCTTGTTAATTAGCTCTTGTTTGAAACGTGTTTCATGCTTAATCATCAGATTTGGCATTTCAACATTTCAATAATTTTACCTTAGTTTCAAATTTATTATTTATGTAATTAGATTATGTAACAGTTTCAGTTGCAATGCTACTCTGTAGATTATCTGTTTATTTAAGGATGTCTTTCTGTTTATCAATAAAAAAACTTTCCTACAATAATCTAGTTTAAATTTTTCTTTTAAAACTAAAATTAAATAAATTGGGTTTGTTCGACAACCCCCTTCCTTCATAGAAGCCTTTAGAGCTGCAAAAAGGTAATAAAGCTAATTCTCTTTGCAAATCTGATTGTCGTCTGCAAAACTAGATTAAGATCACAGCAGCCATATTCAGCCACATATTTTGCAAAAAAAAACAATTTGAAATTATCTGAAGTTGCAGCCGGTCTACTTGTCTATTTTATAAATTAACAGCCAGTGGAATAGATATTTTGCAAACGAATCAATCAAAGGTCTCTTTTATATTTTAAAGTATAGAGGGGTCGATGGTACATGGCTACATAGAACTATGGCAAAGACCTACTAACATATTCATATTGGTCAAGAAATTTGACAGCTTGGACCCTAAAATGGCCGAGTTTTATACAGGATTTTTCATCATTAGAAACAATTCCCTACCTATAAAATTTAACATATATTTGTGTTTTTCCTTAATAAATAATGGATATATCTTAAAATTAATGAAGGAAACAAATCAATTTTAGCATTGTCAAAAAATTATAAAAACTGTAAAAATTTGGACTTTCAGTAAAATATTTTCACTTCAAGCTGCTAACAATACAGTCATTTCGGAAAGTAGATATCAATGCCAATTTTTAAAAATAGCAATATTAAGGTTCAAATTAAAATCAATATAGGTTTAATTTGTTTTTAAAATATTTTCCTTTTGAGGGGGCTTTTAAATGTTTTTCCCAGTAATAGATAGATAACTTTCTTCCTTTCCCCTTTCCGAACAGGGATAAGGGATGGGAAACCTGGCCGAAAATTAGGTCTCAGCCTCCTTTTAAAAGTGATGGGGCAACTTTTCTTTTTTGCCTATAAAATCAACTCATTTTCGCCAGTTCCTCATTGGCTGTAGGCCAATATCCAATAACCTGAAACTTGCTTTTAGCATTAACCAATTATTAATAACAAACGCGTCCCCCAGTTCATTATTGGCTAAATTAATTCAAGCAAACATAAATTTCTGCTATTAGAAAGACAACAATGGAAAGTTTCTGCTATCAGAAGGACAACAATATATATGACGTTCAATCACATCAACTTATTATTAAATCTACACATTAATAAATGTCCATATAGCAAAACATAAATTGAGAGATCGTTTTTTGAAGACTGAGTAGGATTCAACATTTTATACTTTAGAACAATGTGAAAAACTCATTGTCTTTAGACAATTTAAAAGTTACATTTCATGTGGAATTGATAACCCAACTAAATGATTACAAATACAAAACTAGTTCAATATGTAAATAAAAGTGTACTGTGTTTTGTTAAAAAAAATTTTCATTAATTTTGGTAAAACACTTAATTGAACTTTTTTGTTAATATTTAACGTAAAATTATTTTTTAAAAAAATTCTTAATTTATATGTATGCTATGGAACAATTAGTTGATAGAATGTTACCCATGTACTTATTCAAATCTACTTAATTTATTTATTAAAGCTGGGGGGGCTAAAGCGGTGTTCATTTCTAAATACAAATTTTGGGGTGAAGTAGATCCCCCCTTAAAATGTTTGAAAATAAATCAGATTTAACCATCTCAAAAAAACTTTTTTTTAAATGGGGGGGGGGGTTGGCGAAGTAATAACGGGATTCTACTTAAAGCCACTAACATATTGGTTCTTTGGAAAGTTTTTATTATATTTTATGATTGGTGAAATCAACTACCTGAATTCTATTCTATACTTTTTTTCTTTGCATTCATATAATAGCTATTTCATCATTGTTCATAGTTTTCAAATCTAACTACTGCGTCATCCCGAAACTAGTTTTTTAGGCCTAGTTGGAAAATAGGCCTGGAATAATATTTTCTTACGTTTCCCATCCCTTATCCCTGTTTCCGAAATATTAGAACTGTCCGTAGCTCCTACGTAGCTTCTGCGCATGTCTATTTATATGTTATATTTAGTAGAGAAGCTACTCTATAATTCACTTTGTCTATCAGTAAGTCCGGATTTTTTTTCCAATGAATTTGCAAATAAAAGTTAATCTGCATTTGACTTTGATAAAAGGATTTTACATCCTATTAAATATATGTAAATCATTGCAGCTCTTTTATGACTCTATACATGCCCTTTTCTGCTTTTTACATCAGCAACCAAATGAATGTAATTATTTTCAATTCCTGAAAATCATAAAAATCTGTACATTGCTATATTTTCAATATTTTATTCATTAAATCAATTGATTTTAGAAAGACATATTTTTTAAAATGCTGCTACACTTAATATTATCATCCTTGTTATAATGTTCTATAGTATTTGAATAAAAGGATTATTATTTTTTGTCAACACTTTTTTAGCTAGCTTTGTAATAATTACGTTTAAATTCTGTTAAATTTACTGATAATTATCATCTAATAATTTATCGCTTATTTTCAAGGTCTTACTATTCTAATTATATATACATTATTATGTTTAATAAGAAAATTCCAAGATTCATCTCAGTTTATTTTTTAAAAAAATTAGCTATCTTTGAAACATATATTCAAATAAAATAACACAGTACAAATAATAATAAAACAGGGTTTGCTTACAAAACACAAACAAATTAATGGAAACACTTTTGAAAAGATAGCATTGATATTAAATGATAAATATGCTCAAATTTTTTTTACAAAAACTAGGCAAAACATTTTTTTTGTCGTTGATAACAATATCTTATTCTTATACTCTTATTTACAAATAGTTTTACACTTAAATCTTTTGATTTAATTGTTTTAACTCTTGTACAATTGGGCAGATGACTTTAATTTATAATAAGGTCCCCCAAATCCTTATACCAACAAGTTGGTGATTTTGATTATTTCTTCAAACCTTATTAAAATGACAGCATTTGAGCTTTCTAGCAGCTAAGTGAGAAAGCAAAATTTCTATCGATAAACAACCTTCTGCAGAGCTTTAGGTCTTTGCTTAAGGAATGTTTGTAGCTATCTGTTTATACATCTATACTCTAAATTTATTATAGAAGAGCAGACAAATAGCATAAAACGCAGCATTTTTTATAAAAAAAAAATATTAGCCTAAAACCATAGCATGTCCTATATGAAGCTCCACTGTGAAGGAGAACCATATTGGTTCAGCGGTTAGCGAGATCCGTCGCTACAGACAAAAAAGCTTACTACTTTAAATAATTGGATTAGCGATGTTCTAACAATTAAAGTGGCGCAGCTAATCCTGATCCAGAAAATGACCGTCTGACCTTCCTTGGGTTTCTACCTCAGTCCGTTTGTCAGATTCTTTTGTTCAAATCAACTGTTTATCTAAATATTTTGAAATTACTTTTAATAATATGATATTGCCTAAATGTCTATGCTTTATTAATTTCGTTTTTTTTTATGAATACGGTTTGCTTGTCCTTGTTAATTAGCTCTGTTTGAAACGTGTTTCATGCTTAATCATCAGATTTGGCATTTCAACATTTCAATAATTTTACCTTAGTTTCAAATGTATTATTTATGTAATTAGATTATGTAACAGTTTCAGTTGCGAGGCTACTCTATAAATCCTCTGTTTGTTTGAGGGATATACGATGTTAGCATGTCTGTTTATCAATAGGAAAAAACCTTTCCTAATAATCTAGTTTTAATTTTTCTTTTTAAAACTAAAATTGAATAAATTGGGTTTGTTCGACAACCCCCTTCCTTCATAGAAGCTTTTAGAGCTGCAAAAAGGTAGTAAAGCAAATTATATTTGCAAATCTGGTTGTCTGCAAAACTAGATTAAGATCACTGCGGCCATCTTCAGCCACATATTGTGCAAAAAAACCACCCACAAATTGAAATTATCTGCAGTTGCATCCGGTCTACTTGTCTATCCTTTAAATTAACAGCCGGTGGAATAGATATTTTGCGAACTAATAAATCAAAGGTCCCTTTTATATTTTAAAGATTGGTTATTCGCCCCTGTTTTATCGAAAGATATCTGTCATTTACAGCTACAATTTTGTATCAGAATTCAGTCACATCAAGCCGATTGAAAACTAGCCGCTGCTGAGCCCAATAATTTTTTTAAAAACAATAGTTTTTTATTTATGTAAAAAAAATGAATGTAAGAATTATTTATTTGTTATGTTGTACGTAATTTTGTATTTTATGGATTACATAGGATAATACTCTACAATTTATGAAGACTAATTTAATTTCTTTTCCTTTAACAGTTTCAAACAAACCATAAAGAAATATTTTGTTAATAAGACCATTATAATAATTTAATGAATAAGATAATCAATTAAAATATAATACCTTTAATTAAGGCCATATGGTCTTTTTATTGTAAACAATATTTCATTTACAGAATGGCTTTAAAACCAATTAATATCCGCTGGATAAGAACCGAATCTCAACCACACTGAAAAACCATGCATAGCATCGTATTACAGACAATTTTTTGAAAATTTAAATAAAATCCATAAATTTTATTTAGGAAACAGTTCATGCAGTATAGAAATCTTGGATCCAGGGTATGCTGCCCTACAACAGGCTAATGTAGCCGTCATATTTACAGGTAGATAGATAGATCGATAGACAGACAGACAATATAGAAATCTTGGACCCATGGTATGCTGCCCTACAACAGGCTAATGTAGCCGTCATATTAACAGGTAGATAGATAGATAGACAGTATAGAAATCTTGGACCCATGGTATGCTGCCCTACAACAGGCTAATGTTGCCGTCATATTTATAAGTAGATAGATAGATAGACAGACAAACAGTATAGAAATCTTGGATCCAGGGTATGCTGCCCTTCAACAGGCTAATGTTGCCGTCATATTTATAAGTAGATAGATAGATAGACATACAAACAGTATAGAAATCTTGGATCCAGGGTATGCTGCCCTTCAACAGGCTAATGTTGCCGTCACATTTATAAGTAGATAGATATATAGACAGACAAACAGTATAGAAATCTTGGACCCAGGGTATGCTGCCCTACAACAGGCTAATGTGGCTGTCATATTTACAGGTAGATAGATAGATAGATAGACAGATAGACAGTATAGAAATCTTGGACCCAGGGTATGCTGCCCTACAACAGGCTAATGTTGCCGTCATATTTACAGGTATATAGATAGATAGTATAGATAGACAGACAGTATAGGAATATTGGATCCAGGGTGTGCTGCCCTACAACAGGCTAATGTAGCCGTCATATTTACAGGTATATAGATAGATAGATAGATAGATAGATAAATAGTATATAAATCTTGGACCCAGGTTATGCTGCCCTACAACAGGCTAATGTAGCCGTCATATTTACAGGTAGATAGATAGATAGATAGGCAGACAGACAGTATAGAAATATTGGAACCAGGGTATGCTGCCCTACAACAGGCTAATGTTGCCGTCATATTTATAAGTAGATAGATAGATAGACAGACAAACAGTATAGAAATCTTGAACCCATGGTATGCTGCCCTACAACAGGCTAATGTTGCCGTCATATTTATAAGTAGATAGATAGATAGACAGACAAACAGTATAGAAATCTTGGATCCAGGGTATGCTGCCCTGCAACAGGCTAATGTTGCCGTCATATTTACAGGTATATAGATAGATAGATAGACAGCCAGACAGACAGACAGTTTAGAAATCTAGGACCCAGGGTATTGAACAGGTTAATGTAGCCGTCATATTTACAGGTACATAGATAGATAGACAGATAGATAGACAGATAGACAGTATAGAAATCTCGGATTCAGGGTATGCTGCCCTACAACAGTCTAATTTAGCCGTCATATTTACAGGTAGATAGATAGATAGATATATCATATCATAATTGTTCAGGTGTGGATGGTATATGTTAACAAGGGGCTATTTAGATTGATAGATAGAAAGAAAGCATATAGACACATAGATAGATAGATAGCATATAGACAGATAGATAACTTATATCATAATTGTTTAGGGGTGGCTGGTATATGTGTAACAAGTCTCTTGGGAATTCTACTCATCCTCTGGAGAAGAAAGGTATTGTAGGCCAATCACATAATCAATACATAACAGTTTTGCTTTGTGTCTGTAGGGTCACAGGGATCTAAAGAGATAAGACAATTGACGATAAATTGATGTAACTCCCAAATAATGATACACAAAATTACACCTTCTGTAGTTTACAATTAGTGCTTGAAACGTTTGAACACTAACCTTAATTAACAAACTAATCAAAATTCACTAAAGTCCCCAAAGTTGTTATCTTTAAGTTTCGAAAAGAAACAAAGGATTTATACTACAGAAATAATTCTGTGAAGTATAGTTGTTAAGCCAACGATTAAGAGAAAGTTTTTATAAAACTATTAGGACTAGTGTAATAAAACAGCGTATTGTAACCCTCTCCCTCTCTCTGCAAAAATCTTCTTTAAAGTTTTCTAATACATTAAAATTTAGCCAATTAAAAGAACTATGCTTTATGTGTATAAAGCTGACATCAAAAATCTTTATAAAATTAAAAAATAGGAATATAAGAATTATGAATTGACTATGAAAACATAAGTATAATATCTTGCCTTGATGATTGACTTCTACGTTTTTACTTATCAGCAATAAATTCTGATATGAAATAGGTAACATGTAAATAACATAAAGGATTATAAAAATTGACATATTTCAGAGAGTTAAATATATTGGTAAACGTGACTGAAGTTATTATGGATTATTAGCAATCATTATAGCCATATCATCTAGAAGCTCACACACTGTGGGGTATTTTTGAAGATATGCTTAAGGGTATTTTTTGTGAGGATGGTACAGAAAAATAGCATAAAACTAACCCAAGAATTGGTTTGAGATATAGGAATCTTCGTTAAATTGAAAACTCAATCCTGGGGGTCTTTATTATTAGGGGGTGAGAATGGGAGATAATCCTTAAACATAAAACAATCCTTTACGAATCTTACCTAATAAGAAGAACTCAATCTGTTCAGTAGTTAGTGTGATCTTGATGTGCAGACAGAAACCTTATTACTTTAAGTTATAGGATTTGGTTTACATGAATCATGAGATTTAATATTAATCATACTGTCAAAAATATTAGAAAATTAGCTCCTTTCAAAGCATACAATGATTCAAATAATATGTCAGAAACAAATATTTTTGCAGCCAATTTTAAATTGGTTAGTTATTGTGGTAAAACACCCCTGTATAATATTGCAGACCAATACTAATATATATTTTTAGATGATTTTGTACCATCTTTGTAATCTTTGTATGTAATTACTACCTCCTAGCATTTCTGAGCGTACTAGCGGCATCGCCACTAGTCACTAATGAAATATTTTTTAATATGAAATTTTCATCCGACAAGTTTTCTTCATATGGTTATATAACTCCTAGGGATATACAGGAGTTCAAATATAACCTACACGGGTTTGCATATTAGCTGCTAGTCCCTGCAGAAAGCATAAACCTTGCAGTAGCAAAATTGCTAATATTAATATCCTTAATTAACCTAATCTAAACAATCACATGGATATTTTATCAAATGAGAGACAAGGAAGCGAACGTATTTTCAAAAGCTTTAAAATATTAATTTTACAATAGTTAAAAAGTTATCTTTCATTACTAAGATTAAAAGCGTCAGGAACTTTTATTGGCTATACTAAAAAAACGTTCCTTCTGATTTTAGAAGCTACTCTTTTTTTTGTATTTGTATCATACAAGACATGTCTTTACACAAAATGTAAATATGGTACATTTAGGATATCAAAATACTAGAGTTGGCTCGATATAATTATCTCCCTATTGGCTAGTTTTCTATATGCATATCTATTTCTCAATAAATCTTTTTTCCTCACCCGGCATTACTATCTAAAAGAAAGTAAATATTCAATAATTTAAATGATTTTAAAAAGATTTTAAAATTTAATTTTTTTCTTTACATTACCATCACCAAAGGGTTAATGATGATGATTACAATTTTAGTTTAATATTTGAACACACAAAGTGTCGCCACAATCGAATTCTTTTAAAACAGAGTTTTCTTAAATTTATTATATTATAAATTTAAATTTTCTTTTTTATGATTAGAAATTAAATACATCAATATAAGGTAAATAGCAACATGAAATGAAAATAATGAATTTATTTTTAATAAAGTAAAATAATGGGTCTTATCGTTCTAGCCAATGAGAGTTTATTATGGATTATTGGAGCACTATGAGTTATGTACATATATTCCTTGGAAAACTTGAGCTCGTTTATAGACATTTATTTCCTATATAGATCTGACATGGATCTTGAAGCAATAAAGCAGGCCGTTTTGTACATGTTAAAAATTGGAAGATTTCATTAAATAAAAGTTATTGCAAATATACTTAGTAAATAGTCTTTTTTATACTATTAAATACTAGATATTAGACAAAACTTTATTTTTTAAATGTAATAGGCATTTTCTGAGATAGGTGTTTTTTGAGATGGGCGTTTTTTGAGATAGGCGTTTTCTGAGATAGAAATTTTTTGAGATGACCCCATTTATTGTATATTAAGTGGATGGTACAAGTTTCTAAACTTTTTTCTAAGAATAATTTCTATCCAGCATTATAAAATCTGATTTAGAGCCTTGTTGGAAATTATTAATTTTTCCTGTTTATAAGGAAAATGGTTTGATAAGGTGCGCATTAACTTCCGCAATCTTCATAAAATTCAACATCTTGTACTACCCTTTTACTTTGCTTAACTGGCATAAGTAAACATCGCACGCATTGAAAGCGAAGCTATTATACTTCTAGGTTAGTTCCTTACGTACGTCCGTTCACCCGTCTGTAACATCAGTTAATTTAGAATTGTATTGTCAATTTCAAAATGTAATTTTAAACTTATTTATTGATCTTCGCTTTAATGATTTTTGTCATTCTTGTTTATTTGTTAATTAATAGGTCTTTTGACAATGCTTAAAGTAGCTCTTTATAGTACCGTATACAAAATGACGTCATACAATACAAATGACCAATGATAGGCAAGTATACATTTTAATTGACCAATGGTATGCCAGTATGACGTCATTTATTATAGGCACTTTAAAAAGCTTCAAGATGGCGTTCATTATAATATGCGGAATCAATTGCACACCCTCAAAACATTAATGCAAATGTAATCAATTATTAATAAATATTTTCATTTTCAGGTTTCTAAGAAACAAAGAAGAAAACAGAATAGATAATACAACAAAAGCTATTAAGAAATTTAATCAGAACACAAAATAAACTTAAAAAGTGATTAATGATAACTACTGAATTAAAGATATACTTATCCTTAATGTTAAATAAGTGATGTCGCTAAATTTAAATGAAATGGAAACTTGAAGAAATATTTATAGATCGAATAATAAAATATTTTCAAAACAAATTTATTTTAGAAATTTATGTGTGTTTAACTTTCTTAGATTCCCTAATAATTCCTATTTATTTTCCTGTATTTATATTTTATTAGCGCAGCTACTCTATAACTAGGATATTCCGTCGGAGTATTTCATTACAGAGGGAGAGAGGGGACAATGCGATGTTAGTCCCTTTAGTTTTATATTAATATTTTCTTATTTGTTGGCATAACAACTTTAATGAATTTTGCTTACTTTATAATGTTGAGTGTTCAAACGTTTCAACCACTAATTTTAATCTACAGAAGGGGTAATTTTTTGTTTCATTATTGTGAAAATCTATATAGTGCCGTTTCAGGGATTTATTTTCAAATAGTGTCTATGCCAAGAGGCCTCTGGGGCGCATGTGGTAAGTGGGAATTTTGGGTGTTTGTACCCTCCACCAAAATAGTTATAAACTTGACCCTGGCCTATGAGAAGCTACACTATATTGGTTGATTTAATAGCAAAATCCTTTGCAATACTACACAGACAGACAAACTCACATCCTGTCATGTTTATGTAAAGATAATAGCCAAAAATTTGAAATTTAAAAAAAAACTTTTTTAACTTGTTGACTGTAAATATTGTTATAATCGAATATTTCAAAAGCAAAAAAGTCTAAAATCTTTAAATTCTGTCAGCAACTAAATGGCCGAACATAAATATTACAGTCTCCCATCATTTAAACAGCGACCTGAAAATAATCTGTAAAAGTCAATAATTAAAAATGTACATACTAATTTGAATATAAATATCAGTGCACAACAGAGCTGGATCTTTAAATGTGTAGCCGTTGCAATTGCCGCTGCCAGAAATACAGTCACAAACCTCATAGCGATCTTTAAATCAAATTGGCTACGCATTTATTTAGGCATAATAAATTTATTTCTTTTCTAAAAATAATTTATTTTTATAAATCCATATTTTTAGGATAGCTAGCATTGCACTGCTGTAAAATCTTTTTTTAAAATCAATGTTTATTGGCAGCACTGGCAGTGGCGACGGCTACGGCTACGGCAATGTCAACGGCTACACATTTAAAGATCCAGCTTAGAACCTCAAATAGTTATCACTACAGATCTTGGATTATTTTAAGGCATTCTTAAGAGTAACAATGTGTACATTTAAAAGTACTTTACAACAAATTTTTTTCCTTTGTAAAGAATAAACTTGTTATTGCTGTGCTAATTACAAAAATCCTATTTATTTATATTATAATATTATAATTGTAGAAACTCCAAAACAAAACCTTGTGATTAATTATTAGTTTATTTAGTAAATATATGTTTATATGAAATGTTATTTAAAAAGTGAAATTTGTGATGTTTGTTTTGTTGAATAGTAGAATACAAAATAAATATAAATAACTGTTTTGATTGATTTATTTTACTTTAAAAAATAATTTTAGTTCTTGTGATACAAGAAGAAAAAATTCTTAAACTGTGAGAAGCTTTTTGATGGTCCTTTATTTTTTCCTTGTAGAAAATCAGCCTTTAAAAAAATAATAAAATGTTCTATAGATAAAAATATTAAAAATCAAGAATTAATGGTTATCTGCAAACAAATTAATTGATTTCTTTTTAATATTTAGGGAAAGTCCTAACTTCCAAATTGGCCTATCCATGCAAAAAAAACGAATATAACACATAATATCTCTATCCATTTAATTAAAATATAAACAAAATATCTTTTTTTTTATAAAGTAGTTTTTTTGTCTGAAGCTTAAGATTTCGACAACTACAGAACTGATTGAGTTTTTGGAAAGCTTCACATAGGTCCAGAGATGGTATTAGACTTTTTTAAGATTTAAGCCTTAGGCTTTAGGCTATTATTTTACCCCATCTAAGCCATTTAAAGTCTCTAGATGCATAACATATAAACTGTAAAAGTTATATGCTAAGTGAGGAAGGAAAAATGTAAATTTTTAATATTCCAATACAGAAAAAGATCTATATAGGAGAATTGTGAATAATTTATTATTCATTTCTTATACAATCTGGAATTTCAAATGACTTAAGTTTACTTGTGTGTGCGAGGTAACTCTTAATTTTAAAGCCACATTAGAACCAGGGAGGGAGGGGACATTAGGTTGTTTATAACACTAGTCCCCAGAGTTTTATAATAACAACTTTGGGGACTCGTATTAAATTTTGATTGGTTGGTTATTTAAGTTGAGTGTTTAAAAGTTTCATTCACTAATTTTAATTTATGAATGGGGTAATTTTGTGCATCATCACTGGGGATGTACATCAATTTATCGGCCATTGCCATACCTCTTTAGATTCCTGAATACATTTGTAATGTTCTCAATCGAAAACGGCTGCTAAAACTTGAACTTGAAGTCACCTTCTGCTAAATAATATGAATAACGAATATTACCTATATGAAATCGTAATTAGTCTCTTAGTATTTTCTAAAATTAGGATATTTAAGAGACATTGTTTATTTCAAAGGATCATAATAAAACAAAAGTCATTTTAAATTCCACACTAAGAAATGTTTATATATATTGCTTTATATCTTAACTTACAGATTACAAAAAGATATTCACACTCTATGTATTGTATCATGGGGAGGGTGGGGACAATGAAATGTAAATTACACTTTTAATTTATAATAGTGTTATCTAAAGAAGGGTGAATTTTGTTTGTCATAATTGGAGATATACATCACTTTAATTTACACTTTCATATGCATGGCCTTATCGTTTAACAGCAACTTTACAGGGTCCTGAAAGGCTTTTAACTATTTTTGGGGAGGGTACTACCACCCTCCCAAGAAAAATCTACTCTAGAAAAAAATCCCCTTGTCACAAATTTGTAATGATAAAAATTAAATTAAAACTGGAAAATTGTCGACTCCAACCCTAAGAAATAAAAAATTACTTTTTTTTCAAATATAAAATAAAAATGTAGGTTGTAAATATCACCACCGCCCCATCAAGTGCCTCTAGAGGCCTTTAAAGGCGTAGCCGCACTAGTCTTAAAATAATTTAGCTGAAAAGGAGAAAGGTTTGGTGATGATCATACAAATCTTATTTCCGTATTTTTTAAAGGTAAATTGAACATAAAAGTAATATAAAGTCTGCAAGAAAATAAAAGTGTACAAATATAAATCAGTGAGAGTGGGGATAATGGGCTGTTTGTTACAATAGTCCCCAAAGTTTATAATAGCGTTTTCTCATTTGTTGGACTATTAACTTTAGGGACATCAGTGATCAAGGTAAGTGTCTAAACGTTTCAACCATTAATTGTAATCTATAGAAGGGATAATTCTATGTATCATTATTGGGGATGAACCTCAATTTATTGGTCATTGTCTTATCCCTGTAGATTCCTGTCAACTATAAATAACTGCTGACATTGAAAACTGAACAAATTAATATTTGGTGGTCAAAAGCTAAACCTACTATTGATACATTTCTTCAGGGATAACGGATGATTGTTGATTTTGTTTTCAAGAGAAGTATAATAGGCTAGATACCTCTAAGGGCCGTTGCTGTTTTAAAAAGAAAAGTCTCTGGACACCTTTAAAACCAGTAAGTCATACAACAATGACGCCGCCTAGCGTGATTGTAAAACTATTTTGAGCATTTTGGCGATTTATCTTGGGAGGGTGTTATTACCCTCACCAAAAATAGCTATTTACCTTTCCAGAACCTATAAGAAGCTACACTATAAAGGAGAGCTATATTTGTTTAGCGTTTACAAGATCCTTCGATATAAACAGACAGACATATAGGTATCCTTTATCTTTTATATCAGGATTGCTATGTCATGTGATTTCAACGTTGACTTTACATCTAACATTAAGTAGTACTAACAAAACTTTAATTTTCTAATTTTGTATTTTAATAACCACATAAAGCTGTCTTTAATATAATGCGATAAATAACTTTTAAGAATGTAAGAAAAAAATGTTATATATCTAAATATAACGTCTTTTATCCATTTTCCATGATAAAGTTTTTTCCCAGACATAAAGCTATATGATTATTACTTGTATTTTCCATAAATAACAAAGGAAGGGATACATATATTGAATAAAAATAAGTTTAGGTAAATATTACTTTTTATTCTTTAAGCTTTTTTTCTTATTTGCAAATGGGGGAGATAAGGGTCAGAAAAATAGCTAAAATCCATCCCAAGACTTTAAAGTAAGATAGTCCTAAGCCATGACATAAGCTCTACAAAGATTTCTTAAAATTAAGAACTTGGAAGCTCTTTTGGGTATGACGTCATACAAACAATTATCCGTTGATAAGCCAATACACAGACTAAATCATCAATAGCAGGCCATTTTACATTTAATTGACCAATGGTAAGCCAGTATGGCGTCATTGTTATTAGCCCTATAAAAAAGCTTGAGGAACTAGAAGAACATATATATACCCTGTTACTTTAATATTCAGAATACTATCCCCTATACCCCTGAAAATTTTTATGTAGATATTTATCATCCTTGACTAAGTCTGTAAAGAACTTGGAAACTAGAACTTTACATGGTTATTAGAAGCAAGGCTACAATATAACTAGGATTTGCATTACAACCCATCTATACGTCCATGTTGAATTTACCAATCATAACACCTGAAGAAAAATTATACTATAAAGTTTTATTAGACGTATTTATTCATACTTCTGTTCTTTTTTCTATACAAAAAATGTATTGAAAAAGTAAAAAAAAAGAATATTTAAATGGTCGTACATATTTTATGGTAACTCTTTATAAATCGTGACTTTTACAGAAATCATCCTGCAAAGTGTGAAATCCTTGGGACAATTTTAAAATGCAATTTTTGTAAAATATAAAATACAAAAGAAATGTCGTCTTATAAAGTATTTTATTTTAATTATCACCATGTATAAGAGGTATTAATCCAAAAATATTTTTAACACTGTAATTGTTTACAAAGGGACACTTCAACTCCTCCCCTCACCCTCTCTTTATCCTTTAAAATCTCGGTAACTGATGAACAAATAAGGTTTTTCTTGTTAGTAAAACTTGGTTAGGTTACTTTTCTCCCCTCAAGAGAAATATCACCTAAAAAAATGAAGTTACAGGTATTAAGTCAACTAACCCCTTTCTTTCTCTTTTGTAGTAACCCTTAAAGCCCTCTAGAGACATAGACACTATGATTTTATATTTAAGTGAAAAAAATCAATTCACATATAAGAATTATACTTTTCAATGCCTTTTAAACTAGTATAACATCACTTTAATACGTAGATGATTTTCAAATAGAGCCGATGTACACTCTGATTTATAAACAGACGGACAATTTACATTTATAGTGTAGTTGCACTATGAAACAAAATTAAGGAGTAAAATAAGATAAGGCGATAAATTGACAACAAAAAGGGGTAGAACATATATATTAGAGGCTCTATTTTTAATCAGAGATCTAAAGGGATAAGACAATATGAACGATAAATAAATGCACATCCTAAATGATGATACACTAAATTACCACTTCTGTATAATGTAGACTGTGGTTGAAACTTTTGATACTCAACTTAATTAACCAACCAATTATAATACAATAAAAGTCCCCAAAGTTGTTTAGCTAACCAGCAAGGAAGCGTTATTAAAAAACTTTGGGGGCTAGTGGAAGAAATAACCCAATGTCCCTTCCTCCCTGATTTTTAATAAAGAGAAAACGTTGGTAAATACACGTACAATGGTTTCCGACGTTATACTATCATTTTAATATTACACCTCAATAAATATATGTTACGTAAATAATACTAATGTTATACTAAATTATACAATCTTAAAACCACCTTACATTAACCTCTTATAACCTGTAGTTCTTTACCGGGAGAGAGTGGACAATGGGCTGTTTATTATACTAGTCCCCAAAGTTTTATAATAATGTTTTCTTATTCGTTGACTTAACAACTTTGGGGACTTTAGAGTGAATTTTGAATGGTTGAGTGTTCAAACGTTATAACCATTAATTATAATCTACAGAAGTTGTAAGTTAGTGTATCATCATTGAGGTTGTACTTCAATTTATTGGCTATTGTCTTATCCCTTTAGATCTCTGGTTCCTTCCTCTTATAGTGCAGTTTTAGTTCATTTGTGCTCCTTTTTTGACATCAGCAACACGTTTGATAGATCAACAGTTTATTTAATTTATCATGAAAATAAAGAATTTTAAACTGAATGTTACTAAAAATTAAATCATATTTTAATTATATGTATGGTTATGCTTTATTTAGCACAATTGCTCTATAACGTCCGCAAGTTACCAGAGACTCACAATGTAAGACAGACATCTGATTTTAAACGTTTATGGGTCATATTTTTATTGTAAGGTATATTTTTTTAAAAATCCGATGCTTTTTAGAATTAGGGTAGGTTACTACGACCGTACTAACGTAACAGATAGCTTTCATCTTTTTTTTTGGCAAGTTAGAATTGTCGATTTCAATTTTCGCATGATGATTCTTTTAAAAGGTATGTACAATATAAGAAAACAACTCTATAATCATTACCATGAAAGTCTGTTTGAAACATGCTAATTTTTTAACTTTTTGACAATAACTTTTTGTATGATATAATTATTCTCTTCATCTGATTTTTGAAATAATGTTTCCTAGGAAAGGTTACAATATTATAAGCAAAGCATCTCTAAACTCAAATCTTAAAACTAAATTTATTTTGTTATACAGTGTCCTGTTTTTACGCACTTTTGCAACCATTTATAATTTGTTTAGACATTCAAATTAATGTTTAGCTTTTTAAAATCTAACCATTAAAAGAGTTATTGTTGGTTTTTCCTTCCTTCTGATTTTAGAGCTTTGCTTTTATAAATGTTGTCATTAATGCTTTTTGGCAATTTTAAGTGATATAGTACTTTTATTTAAAACTAGCCGCTTCGCCCCTAGCCTCTAGGGGCTTTGCCCCAAGAGATTTAATCAAACCAATTTTTCGTATTTTAGATTTAAAAGAAAAAATTTTTAAAAAAATTTGGGGGGGAAATTTTTTTTTTGGTGGGGAGGGGGGTAGTCGACCCCACTATTTTAATTTTATTTTTAAAAGAAAAAAAATTTGTTTTGAGGGGGGGTATTTTTAATTTTTTTGTGGGGTTGGGGGTGTCCCCCCCAAGAAAATAGTTATAAACCTTCCCGGGACCTATGAGAAGCTACCCTGTAAAGGAGAACCCGATCGGTTCAGCGGTTAGCGTGATCCTTCGCTACAAACAAACTGACAGACAAACAAATAGACAAACAGACATCGTTCTATAGATTGTCTAGCTTTTAATGAACCCTTATTTTATAACCAAAAAAACAATACATTTAATTAAAGATAATGCATTTTTACGTACTTAGTGCACTTTTGTGCTATTAATATAAAAAATAATTAAGTAATTACTTAAGAGCATTCTCTTAATTTACCCGAGCCTCATATCTACGTCATAGTATAGAGTTTGTGTCAATAGAGTGATAGGAAGTCCAACAAGCAATAAAATAATTATTATTTATGAGCATTCTAATTTTGACATAGCCTCATATTTACGTCATTAAATAGAGCTATGGTCACTAGAGTGGTCAGAGCATCTTCTTGTCAAGACTTTAGGACGGTTGGGCAAACGGACAGGCTCTACTTATAGAGAACTTTTGCTACAAGCAAAGTAATAATCATATTAGAGCATTCTCATTTTGCAAAGGAATTTATTTTTAGAGCATTATTATTTTGTATTAGCCTCTTATTTACGTCATTGGATAGAGCTATAGCCAATAGAGTGTTTAGAGCATCTTTTATCCAAGACTTTAAGACAGTTGGACAAACGGAAAGGCTTTAATTTTAGAGTATTAGTAGAGGATTCTCATTTTGCCATAGCCTCATATTTACGTTATTGAATAGAGCTATAGCCAATAGAGTAATTGGAACACTATTTTGCTTTAAATTCGGACAGTTTAATCAAGTGGACAAACCATAGTTATAGAGTAGTTTTAGTAATACCAATCAATTATGTAATTATCTAAGAGCATTTAAAGTTTACCATAGCCTCATATTTACGTCATCAAAAAGAGCTACTACATTTAGAGTGTTCTACAAATGTTGATTTTTATTTTCATTATTCTAGTTAACTGTTTTTTTGATAATACCTGCAAGAATGCTACGTAGATTTTGAGTTTATGTACAAAAGCAAGCAAAAAATACTTTAGAAAAAAAAACGGATCTACTGCAGTTCACGGTAAAATATTGCTGGTAACGAATAATTCCAAAAATCTATGAATTTTAAAGGCTGCTAGCTGCCAAACGGCTGAACGTACAGATCATGCCCGCACACTGTTTTAAGCAGCATAAGAAGGCCTACAAATAATCTGGAATAGCCATAAATCAATAATGCATAATTATCTCACAGTGCAGAGAAATGCGCAAAAAAGGCCTATTTTACGCGTTTTTTCTTCAGTGAAGCTTTCCCTGTGAATCATTGGATCTTGGCTATTCCAGATTATTTGTAGGCCTTCTTATACCGCTTAAAATGGTGTACGGGTATGATCTGTACATTCAGCCGTTTGGCAGCTAGCAGCCTTTAAAATTCATAGATTTTTGGCAATATTCGTTACCAGCAATATTTTACCGTGGACAGCAGTAGATCCAAAAAAACTTTAAAAAGAGTTTTTCAAAGGGATATAAAGGGAGAAGACAATGGCTCATATGTACATCCCCTATGATGAAACACAAAATTACCCCTTCTGTAGATTATAATTAGTTGTTAAAACGTTTGAACACTCAACTTAATTATTCAAAATTCTGTCCCCAAAGTTGTTAACCCAATGAATAAGAAAAGGTTATTACAAAACTTTGGAGACTAGTGTGACAAACAGCCCATTGTCCCCTCTCTATCTTTTTTTCAATATTAACAATCAAATAAAAAAAACTGGATAAAACATGGTCAATAGTTAATTATTCTAATGCACACCCGCAATACCGTGTGATTATTTCATTCTACATACAAGGAACAGAGATATAAATGGCTTTTATGGTCATGGATGCAGAATTTTTTGAAATTAATGTTGAATTTTCTATTCTTCTGTTCTTTTTTCCAAATATGTTGATAAAATTTTTTTATCATATGTGACTTTACTAAAATTTTTAAAAAGGAAAAAGGAAAAACTCTTTATGCCCTAGACAAAAATATGCATAAAACATACTTGACAATACCAAAAACTGATTTTTTTTGTTCGTGTCCCAAGTAAAATAACTATTTTTTATCCATGTGTTTAAAAATCCATTGTAAGAGAAAGAGAGTAGGATAGAAAGCAGTGTCTCAGTAGGAAGGTTTATACACTGTAGTTCAAATTAGGAGAATCATGAAATAGCGAATATTTTTCATGAATAGTTATTTTTGTCAAATAAAAGAGTATCTCAATAAGATTTAAATGTTTTAATGATCAACTCGTAAAGGGAAAAAACAAATACCTTTATCACTTT
Organism: Acartia tonsa; assembly: GCF_053477335.1. NCBI lineage: Eukaryota > Metazoa > Arthropoda > Copepoda > Calanoida > Acartiidae > Acartia > Acartia tonsa. The sequence continues at coordinate 48,546,177 of NC_137266.1, forward strand.
TTCTAAAACTAAAGATCTATGTTGCTTACCGCTACTCATGATATCCAAAACATTTCTTTAAAGAGTTACTTACACAGAGAGGGGACAATGGGCTGTTTATTACACTATTCCACAATTTTTTTAAATAACGTTTTCTTATTCGTTTGTTTAACAACTTCTAGTGTTCAAACGTTTCCATCGCTAATTTTAATCTACAAAAAGGGTAATTTTGTGAGTCATCATTTTTGATGTACATCAATTTATATGTTATTGTCTTATCCCTTCAGATCCCTGGTTAATTAGATTTCTTTTAAAGAAAAGGGTTTGCTAAATTGTAGGCACACCCCAATGTTTTTATATGAAGGATATATATGAAACTCTTTTAGTATTATATACCAGTGTACACATATCAATATGTTAGCTCTTTTTTCCCACATTTTCTTTGGATGTATTTTTTTAGAGTGAATTAAAATGTACTGTTTAACCTCTGGGTTCTTGTGACAAAAATAAAAGGTAAGTGACTCATTTTTGGTTAGTATTACATAAAAGTATATTCATTTCATAATTTTAGTTGTTAAGTCGATATGTTTTATAAAGTATTGCGTAAGTCCGTAGGGAAAGCCATGCCGGTAAAATAGATAGATAGTTGTTATAAGTAGATAGATAGATGGGATAGTAGATAGATAAAGTTTGGAATAAATTGACCTTAGTGTAGCGTTTGATGTCTGCGGTTGATGTTAAAGTTTGAATAGTGATTTTGGTTATTTCTTGAGTGATTTTGATATTTAAAAGATTATTTGTATCATTACTTACTGTTTTTGGCATTAAGCATATTTATGGTGTATTTGTAAGACATTTTATATGTAAATATATATATTTATTTTGTAATTTAAATGTACAAAACAATTGTTTTTATATAATTATCTCATTTAAGTAATTAAGAGTTAATCGTAGTTAATATGTAAATCTGTGACATAAAACCTAATATTTAAAAAAAAAAGATTTAAAGGGCTAGGTATTCAAATTTAAAGTGAAAAATCGCAAAAAATTTTGTTAACTTCCTGTTATTTATTAAAATACCCTTTTCAAATATAAAAATCCATTTAAAAAGTACCTTAAAAATTTCGTCATATTTTCTTAAAATTTGAATAGTTTTTGCATAAACTGAAACTTCATGATTTGGGTGTGCGTTTAAAGAAGGATAAATTTATCAAAGAGCATAATTTAGTTGGCATTTTGAAATAATACACTGCAGCAAGACCGGCACAAGCCTTGTGGGGAACTTTTTAACCCCACTTAACCTAACTTATCCTAAAATAAATGAAATACAAATCTGAAGGCTAAAAATCACATTTAAAAAATATTTTCAACATCTATTAAAAATACTTATGGAGAAGAATTTTTTTCTCAGAATAGCCAATTTTGTTGCTTTTAGAATCATCCCATGTTGTTTTGTATAAATACCACTTTTAATTTCATTTCTCTTAGCAAAGCCTCTAAAATTCTGTCCAAACACACATACACACACACACACACACACACACATGTACTTCGCCTAAAAAGAACAAACCAGTATATTCAGGATAAAGGATATAGGACACGGACAGAAAGATGGATTCAGAAAAGCATAGTGAATTTATAATTATCCCATTTTGAGATCGAGAGAGTAAATGACCTCCTCCAATAAAGTACAACATTAAATATTTAGGGCAAAAAAATAAAAATTCAAAAGATGCATAATTTAATAATATTTCCTTGAGTTTTCTTTATTAACAAGCTGAAAGTAATATTGATTTTACTGCATTTTCACATCAGAAACGCTCTTTAGTATATAAATAAACTAGCGGCTACGCCCCTAGAGGCCTCTAGGAGCACTTAAGAAGGGGGAAGTTGAATCCCAAAAAATTTAATTTTTTTTGGGGGGGGGGGGGGTGCGGATTTTTCTAGGGGCGATTACTCCCCCAAAATAGTTATAAACCTTCCCGGGACCTATAAGAAGCTACCCTGTTAAGGAGAACCCGATCAGTTTAGCAGTTAGCAAGATCCTTCGGTACAGACAAAAAAGCTTATTACTTTATATATTAGGATTGAATATTAAAGTAGATAATTCAAAGAAAAGTATTGTATATTTCAAATTATTTATAAAACCAATTTTAATAATTAAATGATTTTAAAAAATGTAAGTGGATGAAATTTTTTATATAATATGTAATTGAGGTTTGTTTTTCATTATCTAAAATTACAATAAAAATATAATTATCAACTAGATTATGTTAGTCAAGGTATACCATTGTGGTAATCGATATTAATTACTTTGATGTTGCACCAGATTTTCATGTACTCTAATAAAGTAATGCACACCTCTTTGACCCCATTCCCTCCCCTCCTACTGGCTGAACAAAAAGACCAATAAATAAGATATGATTATTAGCAACCTAAATTGACAACAAATTTTCCACTAGCAATATACCCAAGCATTCTATATACATTAATATGGTAAAATTTTTACAAATTTAACTGCTGCAAATGTCGTCAACTATGGCTTGCAAATTTTACTGCAAAATTTAACCATCATCCTTATAACATATAATAAAGTTATATGTGTTTCTGTCTGTGTGTATATCAATGGTTCTTTCATAATCACTTAATCACTGATAAGGTTCTCCATTACAGGGTAGCTACTCAAAGGTCTTGGTAAGGTTTATAACTTTAAAGGAAGAGTTAACCGTCCCTATCGCCTATAGACCCCCCCTCCCCCGAGATGTTTTTGTAACTTATTTCTTTAAAAACTAATACTGAAATTACTCCCCTTCCTAATTCTTCAATTGCCCATAGAGGCCTCTAGGGGGCGTAACTGCTAGTAAAACATAATATAAAGGCAATTAAATATGTGTTTTTAAGAATTTATGTATTCTGATGTATCTTAAAGTGCATTTTAAATATAATTGTCAAGGTTACATTAAAGAAAATAGTACAGAGGAAAGTAGATTTTTGCTAATGTTTTCTGCACACGTTTTTAGTAGCAAAGCTATTCTATTGATGTTGGCGTCTGTACGTCTGTTTTTACTTTTGTCTTTCAGTAATGCTAGGGCTTTCCCATCTTAATTACTAACCTTTCAGTATTTAAAATAATTGCAAAACAATAAGAAAATATTTTAAGGTATTTGACTGAAGCCAAAGATATATAAAATTGATGGTCATATTTTACTGTTTTTCTTACCTCCTCGCCCTCCCCTAGAGGCAACTTTGTAAAACTTTTATTTACCATAGTTGTATGCCTCAAAAAGGATATATAATCGTATCATTTTCTTTATGTTTAAAGTATGAACTATAATTTTGATTTAAAAACAGAAAAAATTTTAATACTATACATTTTTTAACAAGTCACATAATTTATAAAATCAGCACCTACGGTTATTATAAATTACTACATGATTTAGTTGAGTGTTAATGTAAACAAGGAACTTAAATTGCGCAACAATAATAACTTAAGAACAGTAAAGTATGTAACAGTAATTACAGGTTTTAAAAAGGTACAGAGAGTTGTGCCTTGGTCCATGAACGTGCAACTATATGCAAGAAACATGGAGGACATTCATAAGTTAGTTGACCATAAGGCTAACTTAAATGTTTTTAATAGCGAACATTTTCTACAAGAAAGGCCGATAGCTCTTATCTTAAACTTTGGCTTGTTAGAGTTATCATATCGATTTCAAACCTTGCATCCCGCCCCAAAACGGGGCATTAAAAAGTTTACCAAATAGAAAAAAAATACCATGAGTCATTTAATAATGTTAACAATTTATCAACAAATAGTACATTATAAACAAAAAGAATTAAAAGTAAAAAAAAGTTTGCCGACAAATTCCAGGATCCAAACCATAAATGTATAAGCATAGATGTATAACTCAGACATCTAACTGGCTCAAGTGGTTGGGAACTTTTTAATCTGTTAGCAAAATGGTCTCTACTTTTTTGTAGTAACTTGACTGTGTTAATATTTCCGTCGCTTTTGACCCAATTCAAAGTCGGCATTGGGTCCCCAAAGGAACATATCATAGCAAATTTAGGCTTTGATTAGCAGCTCTGCAAAATTCTTTATTTTAAGTTTGTTACTTAAATCATAATTTTTAGCTAATATTCAGTAAATTATTAATTTTCTTCTGTTTGGCTTGTCACATGTAATTAATGATATAAATATATTAAATTAACCAATACTCATATACATATAGGTAATACAGGAAGGAAGGGGACAATGGGCTGTTTACTACACTAGTCTCCAAAGTTTTATAATATCTTTTGAATATCCTATTTTGATGGTCAGTTCACTAATTTGAGTGTCCAAATGTAACATTCACTGATTGTAATCTACAGAAGGGGTTATTTTGTGTATCATCATTAGGGATGTACACGAAATAATAGGCCATAGTCGTATCCCTTTAAATCTCTGGTATTCCTGTGTGTGTGCGTACTTAGTTAACTTTAAGCAGGGATATAGTAAACAACAATCTAATATGTAAAACCAATTTTACGTTGGGTTGAGAATTAGGTGAAAAAGTGAGTAAATTATAAACTTCTTAGTAATAAAACTAGAATAAGTAGCACCTACTTAATAACTAAAAATTGCCCAATAGTTTGATATACTATGAAGGCCTTTGAAAACCCTCAATCTTGTCTTGGTTATTTCATTTTTAAAAACATAATTTTCAAAAATATTTATTTGCCGAAATTCCTGTATTTTTTTACTTTCTCAGTGTGACGTCGAGTATGTAAATGTAAAGGATGTTTAAAATATCAATGTGCTGTTTGTATAATAATTATATTTCTGTAAAAATAATTTGGATGGAAGGCTTTAACTATAAATTGTCTTATTTTGGTGTACCAGATAGCAATCCTATTATGTAAAGTAGTAAGGTTTTTTATCGGTAGCTTAAGATTTCGAAACGATTGAGTACTATTTTTTTGGAAGCCTTTTATAAGGTCCTGGATGGTTTCAGGCTGTTTAATCGAACACATAGCTCAAATAATCTTTAGAAGGGGTAATTTTGTTTATAATAATTTGGTATGTACAATATTTTATCGTCTATTTTCTTAGACATTTTATAACAAAATAATAAACATTAAACATTTTACACAAAAATAAAATTTTGAAACACCCAAAATTTGACAAATTATAATTATTATGGTTTTACCACCAGTAGTATGTTTTATATACCCAATGTCATCACCATTATATTTGCCAAGCAATTGTTTAACATAAATTATATTTGAAGAAAATTCAATAATTGTAAAATAAGCATTTTTTCCCTAAAAACTGAAATCTTTTTGTCTGTATCCACGAAAACTCTTTTTCCTTAATTTTTTTTCTCCAAACACAAAATACTGAAAAATGTCCTATTATAACTTGAATATTATTTATAGTGATACTATGGTAATAGCAAATGAAGATAGTTCTTGTGGTATGATTTTTTTCAGCACGCAAATTGTGTTCTACATAGCTTAATCTCATTCAGTTTCATTTAGAGCATTGCATAGCGAAAGGGAGTAAAATGGTTTTAACATCTTCCGTGATGATAAATTATGAAAGGTCTTGCAATTAATGTCATAAGTATAGATGTATAACCCAGACAACTATTTGGCGCCGGTCTTGGGGACCTCTTTCATCACCAGTAAATTGCCTTCTGATCTTTTGTAGCGACTTAACAGATTTAATATTTACTACTGGCTGAAATTCAAATACCTAATTGAAAGTTGGCACAAGGTTCACGGGGTGAGACATACAGTTGTTTAATCCCCTACCCCTATATTGTTTTTCTCTAGTGGTCTGGCTTCAGGGGCGTCCAAGCTTTTTATTTTGGGGGGGGTAAAATTTTTTTAAGGGGGGGTAATTCGGTTTTAGGGGGGTAAAATGGCGGGCGAAGCGCGCTGCAAATTTTGTTTACCCCCCCCCCAGAATTTTTACCCCGGGGGTAAAATTTGCTTGGGGGGGGGGGGGTAAAATGAAAAAAAATTTTGGGGGGGTAATCGCCCCATTACCCCCCTTCACTTTGTCCGTCAGTCTCTAACATTTATCAATATGAATTTATTACCCGAAAATTGTAGAGTAGATTTTCCACAAAATAAATGATTATTTTTATGTCAAAAAATATTGCTAAATAATTGTTATTTTTAAGACGATATTAATGACATTGAAAAAATATTATTTTATTTTTCATTCATATCAAATTTTCATAAATCGACAAGGTTCCCAGCCATACTGAAATATTATGTATAGCATATTATGTATTACGAAAATTTTCCACAAATATTGAAATAATAATTATAAAATTAGGCGTTAACCTCTTAGAATTTTTTTTTCAATTTTGTAAATTTGAGTACAGAGAACAACTATTTTAGGTTAGGTTAGGTTATAGGCTAGGGAGCCGAGCGCTGCGTTTAGGCAGGCAAGGGGGCCGAGCGCTATGGCTAGGCAGGCAAGGGGGCCGAGCGCTACGGCTATGCAGGCAAGGGGGCCGAGCGCTGCGGCCAGAATTCATAGTTCTGTGGGGGGAGGGGGGGTACTCAAATTTTCAAAATAAAAAAAAAAATTCTAATAGGATATTATCTAAAATTAATATCCACCAAAAGTTGTCTATGATTCGATGCGATAAATAACTCTTTTAATTCTCTTTAACCCGTGGGCCATGGAAATTTGAAATATAATCAAAATTCCTTATTGAAATTAATTGCGTAAGCAAAACTATTTTTTCTAGAAATAAAATTGTGTATTGCATTTTTTGCAAATTAACAAGGACAATAATATTTATCTAATTACAAAAGCAACATAATGTCTATTTGTCTGTGTTTAGCGAAATATCAATTTAACCGCAGAACTAATATAAAGTATAAATTCAAAAGCAGAAGCACTACTTTCAACTTTCGTTGACTTAACAACTAAGAAAACTTTTATGGGATTTTCATTGGTTGGTTCTTTAGGTTGAATGTCCAAACGTATCAAATACTTATTGTAACCTAAAGAAGGTGTAACTTTGTTTATCATCATTGGGGAGATATATAAATTTATCGGTCATTGTCTTATCCCTTTAGATCCCTGATATCAATATGTAAACAAACGCAATGAATTGTAGATTAGTTTTGCTTATTAAATCAGGAATGTAACTAAAAATTTGTTTTGTTTTTGATAATTTAGTAAATATAATGCAATACAATACGATCAACACAAGAATATATACTTCCATAGAATTTAATAAAAAAATATTTACAGTACATTATAAAAGTTTCTTCTAATTTTGCCCTCTAGAAACTTATTCTTAGAAGTAAGTAACAGGACGTCTAACGGTATATAACGAAGGATCTTGCTAACCCCTTAACTGATATGATTCTCCTTTACAGTAATACTTCTTATAGGTCCATGAACGATAGTTAACTATTTAGGAATGGTACAACCATCACCCCAAGAATCTTCCCTAAATATTTAAACATATTAAATAAAAGTAGGGGACTTATTCCCCCCCCCCCCCCCGCCTTTTATTAGCTGCCCCTAGGAGCGCAGCCACTTCAATTTTATATATCAGGATACTTAAAACAAAAAATATGATGATATTTCAAGTTGAATGTCTCTTGATTTGAAAATGTAAATCTTGAATATACTAAAATCTTTTAAATGACCTTTAATAAGGTCAAGACGTATTTGTGTGTTATATTGATGAAATATTAAATGAGGGAATATTAAAACTAGTTTATACCAAACCTTAATTCGCATTTTTAAACATTTAAGAATTTATAATTTTAGTTTTATATAAGTATATTTAGATTTTATTTGTAAAAGTGATTCACATTCTAACATTTTTTTGAAAATAAATTGTTCGCTTGTGTATTAAATTATGTGAGCTCACATCCGCCTAGAGTTTCATTTAAGTGTTTTCGGGTGCGCTTCACGTACCCCCCCCCCCCTGGAAAAAACCAGAACGCGTTACTGATCAATAAAAAGTTAAATAACGTATAAGACATTTAAAATGACTTACAGAAAGACTTAATTTACTAATATTGTATTTAAGATAAATGTGCATTAATTTTATCCAGAAAAATGTGTATCTAATGTTCTTACTACTGATGATCTAAAAAAATTGAATACAAAATTGTAGGGGGGTAAAGTTTTTTTTAGGGGTTCATCTGGCCTCCCAAATAATATTTGAGATAAGTCAAAAATTTATTTTACAATATCTGTGGTAGATAAATTCAGCATATTAATAATTTTATAGAATATTTACTATTAGAAAAGATAGATTCTAAATAGAAATTGGATTATAGAGTAGCTCCACTAATAAAATTAGATTTTTAGTTCATTTTCAATATCCTTTATCCCAATTTATTATATACTGTAATCAAATTATTGACACTTAATAGCTGTTTCTAGAATATTTTTTTTTTGGAAATTCATCACATTATGGCCTAGTTAAGGATTTAAGTTCAAAGTGAATTTAAATGTTTGATAACTCTAGGAATCCCAATTATAAAAACATATTTTCCCTATATATGTTTATTATAACTGTTGAATCATATGCTATTTTTAATTGCGAAGCTGCACTATTATTTACTTAACTGTTAAATCCCACACTAATTTTTAGTAGTTTAATACAGTTAGGGAGTTGAATCCATTTTTATAGAAGCAGAAATATAATCTATGATTATGGTTTGGACCCTCTAAAACTGTAATCTACCCTTCCACCTTCCCCTCTCTTGGTGAAGATATCTTCAACGCCGATACGATTTTTGAAATATAAGATTCCACTTTTGTCTCTCTTGTGGAAGATATCTTCACCAAGAGAGGCAAAAGAGGAATCTTAAATTTCAAAAGTCGAATCGGCGTTGAAGATATCTTCACCAAGAGAGGGGAAAGTGGAATCTTACATTTCAAAAATCGTATCGGCGTTGAAGATATCTTCACCAAGAGAAGGGAAAGTAGAATCTTATATTTCAAAAATCGTATTGGCGTTGAAGATATCTTCACCAAGAGAGGGGAAAGTGGAAAGGTAGATTACAGTTTTAGAGGGTCCAAACCATAATCATAGATTATATTTCTGCTTCTATAAAAATGGATTCAACTCCCTAACTGTAATAACAAAACTAGGTTTTAATTAAATGTACTGATGCGAATATGTATTTTCTTATCTGAGGGCAATTGTATAGAAATGATATAATATACAATTTTTATTAGCGTTATCACTTTGACTTTTATCAAAATCATAGCTATACAATTATATTAATATTTCTTAATTGTGCTGTTTTGGAGAACATTTTGCTTGTTGATCTTGAAATGCCCCGTCAAGGAGACGATACAATAATAAATTCTACGTCTTATGAGCAACGTGAATTATAGATAGAGAATCTTCTATATAAACTCGACTTTAATTTAACTCGTAGCGCATGCACTCTTCGTTGGGGAGGTATTCAAATCTCAGATAAAACAGTTTTAACTCAAGAGGTGCAACTCAAAATTAAATTAAGGAATTCCAAACAAAGGTCGTTTAATCAAGGAGTTGGTTATCAATATCACAGGTGCTACAAACGAAAACATATTTTCATCCAAATTTAAAAACAGAGAGCATTCTTATTGCAACGCCACATAAAAGTAACATTGTCCCTGTTCTTTATTTATTTTTATTTGGGGGGGGGGGGGGTCATGAAATCTCTGTTCCCTAAAATCTATATCAAGGGTGTAAAATTATAAAGTCAAGTGCTGCATCCGCAAGTGATATAAACAAAAACAAATTAAATGCATGATCTTTTGATATCAAGAATAAAGGATATAACAACGCAAATAATATTTTTTAGGGCTATTATTTCAATCTTTTGAATTTATTTTGTTGCCCCTATAAAGTTATTCTCACTTCTTATTCGAGAACTTATTTGGTCCAGTGTTTAAAGAGAACATATTAGACAGACAAACAAACACACATTGCATTATAACTCTAGTATATTAGACTTGACAAGAAATAATCAGTCAATATCATATCCGTTATTTCTGGAATCTAAAAATTTGGAAATGACAAGAAATTTTCTGATTTGTATGAATCTCAGGGAGGTAGAGGGTCAATGGACAAAATTAATCTTTTAATTTCTCTCAACTCTATAACTTTAGTAGCCCATTCAGTAATTTGGTGGAAGATAATTTATTGATTATTGTCCATTCCCTCCCTGGCGAATCTTTACTTCATTTTAAGAAGCGCCCAATGAATTATGCTTTAGTTTGTGAATGTCACTCATTTAATTCATTATTATAACTATTTTTATCCTATATTGATCCTATAATATAAAGTAATAAGCTTTTTGTCTGTGGTGAAGGATCTCGCTAACCACTGATGTGATATAGTTCTCCTTTATAGTGAATCTTCTTAAATGTTTCAGAAGAAGGTTTTTAACTATTTTGGGAAGTTCGATCAAGTCTCTTAAGTATAAGCCTATGCTGAAAATTGTTTATTTTGATGCTATGTTAGATGTTTGACAATTGTATTTAGAATGGAGGGTCAATATACAAATTTATGTACAATTACATTCTGTTGAACCTTTTATGTATATCAAAAATCTACAATCTAACATCTTTTCCATTAAGATTCATGATATTGAAGTTATCTTGTTTTATCAAATTACTATTGTACGATATATCTAAGTGTTGTATACCATATTTACTGTAAATTAAATAGCATGATAACAATACTAGTACAAGGATGACAACATTTATAGGTAGTGAAACATAATAAAATAATAAAAATAGGTGGATGTAAGATATAAAGAGATTCTGAGTTGAATTTCATAGGTTATACGATTCTCTATAAAATATAATTACAGAATCAAATCTCAGTGATTTATAGACTAGCTTACTCATAATTTGTTTTTTTTTACAAAAGAATAAGAAGCCTAGTAAATCCCAATTACCACATTGTATTACGAAAAAAAATATTTCAAATGCCTTTCACGGCTTTTCAATTTTAGCCCATTTCTTTTAAGGTTTAAGGCCATTTGACAGGGGAATATGGCCTTCAAATAAAATATCCCTTTTTTAGATTTATTTTTCTTCACAATTTACATTGGAAGTAAACATCCTTACTTGTACAGTTTGTAAGAAAATTAATTATAGAGTAGATTCGGGGAAAGGGAAAAGGAAAAAGGAAAAAGGAAGGGGTTGTGTAATTGGTCTAGTTTGACCGCCAATTCATAACCTATTAAAATAAAGTTAGTTCCTTTTAGACTTTTGACAAGAAAAGAGTTAAATTAAATAAATGTTAGAATAATCATATAGAAATAGGTGAAAAAAATCAGTTGAGAATTTTGTAAAATCATAGTTGAAGTTCAAATGCAAAATTCTCATTGAAATAACTTTATATAGTGACCTTTAAAAGTTAAATAGCAATAAAAAGAATCAAAAGCGTAATGTCTTTTTCGCCGTTACTTTTTGACGCAAGTTTTGAATTCGACTTTTCAAAATACCATGCTAATCCATATAAGAAAGGTAAGGTTTTGTTCTGTTTTTGTATATTATATCTATACTTTTACTTTAATTTTGTACAATACACATAATTACATCCTATAATATAAAGTATTACATTTTTTTGAATTTTAAGATTTCAATTACTACTAAACCGATTTAGTTCCTCATTTTATGGAAGCTTCTTATAAGTCCCTAGTTTTGGGCTATTTAATTTTGGTTTTAGGCTATTTTTCTACTTTCCACACTCTTTCGAATATTATAGCCCTAAATGCTAAGAGTGCAGCCACTATTTATAAATAATATAATGTTTTATAATACATATGTTTATGTACGTATGATTTATATTTTATACATACATGCTTCTATTCTATTTTAACTTACAATTGTTTAGTTTTAAGTTTTAATTGTCATAAAATTGTAGAAAATCAAATAAATATAAAAATGATACTAATATCACATGAAATACAGGGTAAGTAAAGTAAAGCCTACAAACTTATCAACAGAAAAGCCAAATTCACGTTATCTTCCTGAATAAAATGTTATGATTTTGTAAATTTGCTTAGAATATTCAATTGTAAGATCACAAAATGTTCATAAATAGCAAAACATTAATAAACTATACACCTTTTTTTATGATAATTAAAGTTTTTTATACAAATTTTACTTAATTCAATTGGAAAAGGTGTCTGTTCGTTGGGATGAAGTTTAAGATCTCGCTAACCACTTGAAATTTGGGTTCTTATTATATTCTTATTCTATTTTTATTGACGTTTGAACTCTTTTCTTTATGGAAAATGTATACCTTGATCTTCCACAAAATAATTCGTACAACCAATCAGTTTCTATATGAAAAAAGCTTTTATTAATCTTTTATCACAATTTTATTCCTTTTAAAAGTACTTATTCTCCCATTATTAAAGGTTTCGAAATTTTAATTGTATCTTAATCTTAGGTTTGATGGCAGCCGCCATGGAGAAAAGCAAGAGAATACCCTGGCGGGGCATTTTAGCCCTTATAGGTAAATTTTAATTTTTTTTGCACCCTGGCACTATTGTATAAGTTTGTCCTTGTCAATCAAAATTGATTTATAAATCCTAGTGATCTTTAAGGATTGGTGAATTGATGAACATCCCCATGAATAATTAACAAAATTATTCCTTCTCTTGATTAAGATAGTTGGTTGAACAGTTAGACACTACTAGTTTCAACTTTAAACCAATCAAACAAGATTTTATAAAAAGTACTCATTGTTTTTAGAAGAACGTGTTTTTTTTAGTTTTTGGCAGTTTGATTTAAGGTTGAATATCTGAAAAACAAGTTAATTGAGATTATAATATGTGTAACTCAAAATCTCTAAAATAAGATTGACTGTTAAGTTTTTAGTTGCTATTATAATATTATTAGAAACTTCAAAGGGGTAAATATCATTGTTAGAATGAAGTTTTTAGGGTAGATTAAAATTCCAGAAGTAATATGAATTAGGAGCTTTATGTAAATATACATATAAGGTAATTTACAATTTTATTTTATTTTGATTATATGTAAGCCATGATTTCTTATATGATCGATGCAAATAATATGAATTTCACATTTGTATTAACTATACATAGAAAATTGGATTTTTGTTTTTTTCAGGTGGATTTTTGATACAGTTGACTCTGGGGTCTTTTTATTCTTTTGGCAACATGATGACATATATGACTTCTTATATGAGGTAAAAATGTTTTTAAAATATTTTTTGAAAATTTTTAGATTTTAGTGCCTAATAAGAAATGACGCCAAACAATACAAATGACCAATGATAGGCAATTATACATTTTTTCCGTTAGTCAATATAAATGTATACTGGCCTATCATTGGTTATTTGTATTGTATGAGGTCATTTTTTATTAGGTGGATTATTAGTGACCTATAATCCTCAAATGTAATATAAGTGTATGTAATTTATATAATATACATGTCAACTTAGATTTGAAATGTACAACAATGAAAATGTTTTTTTTATTATGTTGCTTTCACTATGGTAAACTTGTTATTTGAGTTATATGAAATGTGTGTATAAATTCGAACTTACTAAATATTTGTCTTTTTAGAAAAGAAATTGTATACCCAGTAAGACGACTTTTAACATAGCAGAATATAGAATCTGAAACACTGAATTTTATATCTACTTATGGTTTTGCTATTAGTCTACCTATACTACATAAATTGTTGAAAATTTACATTCAGACGAACATACCCAATAATTGTTAAGCTACGCTTAAAATTATTTTCAATTTTATTTTTAGGAAGAATGGTTCACCAAATTTAACATATGGAGATTTTATTGTGGTTCAGTCTGTTTGGGGCATAACTCAGGAAAACCATTACACATTTTATTCTAGTATACAGAAACTGAGCGTCGGACACGCTAGACGGATTTGTTCTAATTGTAGAGAAGCTTCGCTTCAATCCCCAATAACACAGAGTCTCTATATGTAGTTTATTTATACACAAACAAAACAAAACTGATTTTTACATAATTAGGATGGGTTAAACAGGATAACAATGATTACTTCCCTTTATGTATTTTGGGGAACGGAATGGCAAATACAAAAAATATATTAAGTAAGCATAATTCATTAAACTAAATTATATACAAGAACTTTATTATTAGTAGGAGCATAGCTACTCTGTACGATAGTCTGTCCCCCTACAATATAAACATTTACAACAAAAAATATACAGAATAATGTAAAATTAATCCATATAACGAGTTAAAAAATATAGAATACAACTTTTTAAAACATCATTTTATATTTAAATTTTCTCTCATTTAAACTCAACTTAGATAATAACATATATACGAAAATGATGTAATTAAAAAATCTTTTTTCAATATAAAAAAAATGAGTGAATGGTTTAGGGAGTCATAATGCCTCTTTCTGGTTTTATAATCAAGTAAGTTTAACTTATTTTGATATATGCAGCATATTTATGTTTCTACCATTTAATTGCATGACCGTTTCATATTTGTTCTTCGTAAGAAATTGTTGATTTACTGTCAATAGTATGGTCATATGCCTGAGGAGAAAAAAACTGAAAACCTCAATTACTACAAGACAACAAGCGGTAGTTATTTCAAAAGTTGACCAGAGACTTAAAATATTGGTTTTCTATAAAGCCAAATGTTAATAAATTCTTTTGTACGTCTATCTAAAGATACACATATTGTTAATATTGAACCTTTTTTACAAGACATGCCAGTACCTGTCTGGTATTCGGATTAGGTATTGAGTAGTATTTTTGTTCTACTTATCAGAAAAGACTCTTAAAGGTTTAAATGTTAAAAAATGCTACTCTTAGCGGTTGAGAATGTTTACCAAATGTTTCATAAAAACGATATCTTATTCATTGACTTTTTGTAATTTCAACCCATGATTTTAATTTACAGAATGTTTAATTTTATTTTTTACAGTTGGGGCTGTACAATAATATTTATCGTCGATTGTCTTATCCCTTATGTTCCCTGAGTATTTATTAGATACTGCAGCTACAAAACCAAATTAACAAAAAGTTGACAATAAATCCTTTCAAATATTGTTCCTTTTTACCAACTAAAATATAGGAAACGTTATTTATCGCATAGTATTTTAGACAGGTTTCCGTGGATATTAAAATGAAAAATTATAAGATTAAACTCAGTTTTGTTAGATCTGAGGGCCGTGGGCCCGTGACAACAAAACTGGTATTAATTTTATGATTTTTATTTTAATGTTCATGGAATATTGTCAGTAATACATTGTTATACATGACTTATTCCAAAGAGTTATTATCCATTCTTTTCCTATTATCTTAATTATTGAGCCAAGCGTGTATGAGTGTTTTTATCCTTGTATTTATAAACCTTTGTTGTGTGTACATTTGTTGAATTCAGTGCAGTTCACGGTAAAATGTTCCTGGTAACGATTATCTCCAAAAATCTATTAAATTATGAATTCGAAAGGCTGCTAGCTGCCAAACGGCTGAAAGTGCATGGCATGCCCTCCGCATAAAAAGGCCTATAAATAATCTGGAATAGCGTAGATCCAATGATGTACAGATAAAGCTTCACTAAGGAAAAAACGTTGAAACAAATCTTTTTCGCGCATTTATGTGCACTGCTTGATAAATGTTAATTTTGAGTAATGACTATTCCAGATTATTTTTAGGTCTTCTTTTGTTGGTTAAAATTGTATGTGAGCATAATCTATATGATACACCGTTTTACCGTTAGCAGCCTTAAAAGTGTGTATATTTTTGGAGATAATCGTTACCAGGAACATTTTATCGTGAACTGCACTAGATCCCATTTGTTTGTACTGGTGCTTTTATTTCTATTGAATTTACATTGAATTGTCCCATACCAGATTCTATCAGGGAAATTGACATGGAAGATAAAGAATTGATAAAAAAAGAACAGAAACGTTTTATACTGCAAAAAGAATATACTTTACATGGAGGGAGGATGTATTGGAGTATATAGTTATAAATTGTCGTAGGCGCAAAACCTTTGGGTACTTTAATAAAGTTGGAAAAATTAGTTACAAATAAGTAGTGTCCAAACTTTTCAACCAATAATTTTGATCTAATTGGATAATCTTGTTTTAAATTATTGGGGTTGTATATCAATATATATCACAATTGTCTTCTTCTTTAAAATCATTGAATCTTATATGTATTGAAATTAAATTACATAATATGAAACTTTGTATGGCTATTTAATACTTAAGTAAATTGTTTTATATTTACAATGGAATGTTGTCATCCTTGTTTTTATTTAAATATTTTTCTATGGTCCATGTAAAAAATGTACACACTCAGCAAGAAATGTAAACTCACTATTACATTTAGAACATTTTAGCTACCATGGGAGGGATATTTCATATGAAGTAATAGTTATCTATTGCATCATATTATAGTCAACTTTCTGCGGATATTAAAATGAATATAAATAAGATTAAAACAAGACTGGGGGTAACAAAACTGTTTTTAATTTATAATTTATAATTTTAATCGTCAAAACTTGCCTGTAATACGATTTTTCAGTATGGGTGAGAACCTGTTCTAATCTCATTCCGGATATCAATCGGTTTCGAAGCCATACTGGAATAACGGATTATAAATAAGGACAGTTAGATTATACATTATTTTAGTAAGCTTACTTACTGTATGACAATATTATTTATGTATGTTCTTATTTAAAAAATTACATGGCTTTTTACATTGATAATATAAAGTAATGTTTAGTATATAGGACTATGTTTTATAGGAAAGATTTAGGAAATATCCATATTATTGCAATTGGAACATTTATAATCAACATCTCTACCCCTCCTCCATTTAATTTATGGAGGTTAAGAACAGAGAGAAAGAGGACAATGGGCTGTTTATTATACAAGTCTCCAAAGTTTTATAATAACATTTTCTTATTCCATAGATTTACAACTTTGAGTACTTTTGATTGGTTAGCACTAATTAAGTTGATAGTTAAAATATTTCAACCGCTAATTTTAATCTTTAGAAGGGGTAATTTTGTGTATTTTCAAGGGGGATATAAATCAATTTATCAGCCATTGTCTTATCCCTTTTATCCCAGGGTTTAGAATATACTGTTTTAATAGCTCCCGCAGGGGATTCTGTAGATTAAAAGTAGCGGTTGAAACGTTAAGACACTCAATTTAAGTCCCCAAAGTTGTTAAGCCAACGAATAAGAAAACGTTTTAATAAAACTTTTGGGACGAGTGTAATAAACAGCATAACTAGCCCATTGTCCCCTCTCTCTCTTTGAATTAATGGTAACGATGCTATAGATAATATATTTACTTGCAACTAGTTTTTGTAATTAGGTAAAAAGCCTTTTTACTTAATTTTTATTTATTGTTGTTCTTTTTAACATACATACATTGTATGTTTGTCCTGTGTTTTGTTTTATTTATTCTGAGATTTACCTTATATGTGATTCTTTATTTTATTTTCTCAAAACATGTTTTCCCCCATTCTATCTTTATTTCCTTTCTTTCTCCTTTGTTTGTATTTTTTTCTAGTTTTGATTTGATAATGGATTTATTATTACTTGGATCTTACACTAGATTATCATGTGCTCAAATAAAGTAAAACTTGTAGCTGGCTAGAATAATGATCTTTCCTATCCACCCCATTTACCCCATGCCCATTACATACATCCCATGGGATGAAAAAACTGACCAATAATTGAGTTTCATGATAGCTATCTGACAATTTTTCTCCTGTCTTAATACCCACGCATTTTCTATGCATATTTATTTTGATCAATTATTTTTATTAGATTTCTGGGAGTTCGACAATCGATGTTTATTGGATGTACAATATTCAGTGTAGGCACAGCCCTGACTTATTTTACATTAAACCAGGTAAAGGGTAACTTTAAAAATTTGTCTATTATTCTTAACTCAACAAAATTATATATAAAAGTGTTATCATTAAAAAAGAAGTCTAAAATCAACATTTGGATGTATATTTTTTCTGCATTTTGTAGTGCTCATATACATAAAAACTTTATATATATATATGGTGTTTGAGCTTTTTAGTTTCTCTTGTGTGGACCTGTACCTTCAAGTTGTCATATAGTTCATTATCTCAAATGCTAGCAAATGTACAGCTTAAAAGCGGATAACTTTTTGATAAATATTGATACTATTTTATTAACAAACTCTATGACCCATATAAACTTTACATTTCAAGACACATTTGGTCGTATCCTAGTTGTATAGGCTAATCTAGGGTTTAGTGTTCCCTTATATGTAAATGACTAAGAAAAGCTTATGAAATTCCCGGCTAGCCTAAGAAAATTCATAGGATTTGGCCCAATTATATAATTATATTTTGAATTTTAGTCATTGGAATATGTTGCACTGACCTATGGATTTATTTCTGCCTTTGGACAGGTATTTTTACAAGATAGTCGATATTCGTATTTTACATATGTCCGTCAGTCCGTCTACATAAAATGATTTTAAAAGAGGACAGACTTTTACTTTTTAGTTTGCCTATTTTTCGTTGCTTTTTCTAAATAATTAAAAAATATAAGCCTTTTCGTTATAGGAATCACGTTCATTATTTCAAATCAAGTTGAAAAAGGTCATTTTAAAATTCGACGCCACTGAATTTCTAATAACCTCATTACAGTTGTTACACTTTCTTCTTTATATATCATACCATATCAATAAGTGCTCTAACATGGTTTGAAATCGACAGAACAATTTTAACATTTTTTTTATTATAGCTCTCCATTACATCAATTTACATGCTCTAACATGGTTTGAAATCGCTAGAACAATTTTAACATTTTTTTTATTATCAATTTAAGTGTCTAGAGCTTTAAATCAGTGTTGCGGAGCCGGAGCCTGGAGCCGTGGAGCCGCCATTTTGCTGGAGCCGGAGCCGTAATTTTCTTTAAAAAACGGCTCCGGCTCCGGACTAGATAAATAAGGAGATTTTTTGTAAATTATAATTTGGTAACTCTGTTTTGTCATGTGCAAATGCCCTGTTTAAGCTTTTCAAGTCCATTTTTATCAAAAATTAAACTTTTAAAACCTTCAAAAGTCAAAAATAAAAATATTTTTTTTATGGGGAAAAAATATGTCGAGTTTCTTGATTTTAGGCCGGAGCTGGAGACGGAGCCGCACCAAAATCAAACGAGTTCGCAACGCTGCTTTAAATAATTTAAACTATATTGTTGTTAATTGCAATTATTATGATTTTTGTAGGGTATTGCTTTGATCCCAACTATGACAATTGGAATGCGATGGTTCCCTAACAGGAAGGGTATGGCGATGGGCGTAGTTGTTGGTGGGTTTGGAGGCGGAGCCTTTATATTTAATCAAATCCAGGTAGGATATTGCATTAGTCACAATAAAATACAAAGTACGATTAGATTAAGATTATGAATTATTAGATGTTGAATCTTTTCTTTTTGTATATAGGAAGGTACATTTATGTTGATTTAGGCAAATTTTTAAATTAATTTCGGTTGCGACTCTAGCATTTAGATTCATTGTGTTTGAATAGAAGTGGTGGGGGCAAAAAATGGACCAAATCATCCTAATTCTTGAATTAAATCTCAATTGGCAAAAAAACATCCTATGGCTTATTTAAGGCATTTTTATAAAGGAGAACGTAATCTGATTAATGT
The DNA here is from genome assembly GCF_053477335.1 of Acartia tonsa. Lineage (NCBI taxonomy): Eukaryota > Metazoa > Arthropoda > Copepoda > Calanoida > Acartiidae > Acartia > Acartia tonsa. The sequence continues at coordinate 48,565,835 of NC_137266.1, forward strand.
ATGAAGATCTTACCGATAAATCAAAAAACTAAGATTTTTAAATTAGGTATACATAAATGCTAAAGATATGTAATCCTTAAGGTAAAAATAGTCATATCTATGTGGAAATAGATAATAATGTTTATTTTCTTTGATTATTATTTTTTAGACTGTAATTTTGAATCCTGGTAACATTAGTCCAGATCCAGATGATAAATATTTTACTGGTAAGATTTTGGAAGCGTGGCTACTCTTATTTGTCTGTTTTATCTATGGAACTGGTTACAAATAAATAATCCTTATAAAGTAACAGGATTTCTGTTTGTACCGAAGGATCTCACCAACCACTGGACCGACACGGTTCTCCTTTACAATTTAGCTTCTCATAGGTGCTGGGCAGGTTTAAACTATTTTGGGGGAGGGTACTCCCACCTTCCCAAGAAATATCGCCAAAAAAATACATGTTCTATAAAAATAGCGAAGATGTAGACAGAATCTATTTAAAAATTGGTTGTCTGTTTGGTTTTGCTTTACTTATTAAACACGATATTGGCCTTTGCAGGAGGGAAAAAATATTTAAAGAATATTTATCTACAGAAGAACTCTTTTGTCCCAACTGGTGTTATAAAATATTAAATATCAGGGATCTAAAGGGATAAGACAATGGGCGATAAACTGATTTATACCCCCAATTATAATACATAAAATTACCGCAATTAGTGGTTAAAACGTTTGAACCACTTATTAAACCAATCAAATTTCAGTCCCCAAAGTTATTAAGCCAAGTAGCAAGGAAACGTCATTATAAAACTTTTGGGGCTAGTGTAATTTACAGCCCATTGTCTCCTTTCTCCCAGATTTATTTTAGTCTTTACCAATACGAAGTTTATACTATTATTTTAAAAGACAGAAAATTCTAATAAATTTTTTATTAGTAATGATTATGTATGTTAAAGTAATTATTTAATTTTAGATGAAGATTTGTTAAGCCGTGTTCCTGGCCTTATGTTAATCCTTGGCACTATATACTTTATAATTCAGGAATTTAATTCATACAAAACCATTTTACTAAAAGCCAAAGATACAGAAAATCTAATTTAAAAGTGATAAGGTTTTTTGTTTGTCCGGATAAGTTAAGTCCACAAAGTTGTTAAGCCAATGAATAAGAAAACATTATTTTAAAACTTTGGGGACTTGTGTCTTTCTGGTAAAAATGTCTTATTTCCTTAAAAATGTTCAGTTAACAATTTACTAAAAGGGTTGTTGCAAGACTTAGCAAAACATGTAATAAATTATAAAAATTGACAGTGGAAACAAAACTACAAAATGTATCTCCTCGTATTATAGACAGCTTTCTGCGGATATTAAAATAAAAAAATTTTAAGATTAAAAGCATTTTTATTAGCTTCGAGGGGCCAAAGGCGACGGCTAATAAAACTAGTATTAATATTATTTTGATATCTGTAGAAAATTGTCTACAATATTATGCTATACATGATTTTAAGTATGGCAGAGAACCGGTTTTAATCTAGCGGATATAACTCAGTTTCGAAGTCATACTAGAATATTTTTGACAATAAAAAAAAATCATTTATGAAACAAAACTAATTATTTTCTCAATTATGACACCGTTTTTTTTAAAATGTATTTTGCTAATTTGCAAGAACACAATCAGAAGACCTTGAGCGCTTAGAAAAGTTTATGATCTAAGAAATCCTGCTCAGCTATTCAATTTGTCGGCAGAGAAGACAAAAAATAAGAAATATTACTGATATACAGGATAAAGAGATATATAAACATCTAATTACAACCATGAGCTTAAAGTGAGGTGGAGGGGGGGGGGGTGAATATAAGGATAAAAGAATATTTAAGAAAAAGTGGGACAAATACTTGGAAAAAAGAAATTTCTTCACTCAACCTATTAGCCTCTTGGATATAACTAAAAGCTCTTGTTGCTTTTTAAGGGTGAAACGGTTTGGTTTAAGATTCTTAATCGTGGGAGGTGGTTAATTATACTAAAATCTTCAAGAATTTATTATACTAATTGAAAGCAAACATTGATGAATTACATCATACTAATTCATAAACAATAAATATATCCAAAAAAATGTTATAAATGGGTTAATCAAATAAAGAGCTCATATAAAAATTGTATTCCTGAAATATAGTATATTATACACCTAGCTATCTCATACACTGAACCCAAAACTTTTTGTAGGTGTTATAAAAATGTATTTTTTGCCAAAAAAGACTGCTATTCTTTTAAATGTATAATTTATTGCTATTACTAAGCAATTTTATATATGGCAATCATAAATTGATTTTTTAGGGTTATAGCCCTTCCCCCAATTCCTTTCCTTGGGCTTCTCTGATAGTAAAAAAGAATTACTTTATATTTGTGTCTGTTTGACTTTAGTAAAGCGTTTGTTATAATGGGGACTTTAATTGTATTTCGGTTGGTTGGTTCATTAAGTTGCGTTTCCAAATCTAAAGACAAGGTAATTTTGTGTATTATTATTAGGGATGTACACTTTTTTATCGGCCATTGTCTTATCTCTTTAGATTTCTGCATATTTGTTGTCTTTTTGTAACCCGCCCCAAGTATTAATCTCAACTTGTTGTAGTAAAAAGTGAAATAAAGAAGGGTTAAGAGAGCTGAAAAGAGATCTGGCTACCTTTTTGTTAAGGAATAACTCTTCTTCAACAACTTAGAAGACTTTTCAGTTAGACTGGGAAGAATTGAGTTAAACTACTATTTAATGTATAGTAATGGATGGAGGGGAAAATGTTGATCCAATTAATTTAAAACCATTATTTCTCAGACATTATTGACTCTATTGGTAATCTCTGAAATCAATAAAAGTATCAATGATTGAAATATCATCAACTTTGTTTCGCAATAATTATTTGATAATTTTATATCCTATTCTATATTTTTATGGTGACTAGAAGTACAAATCAAATTTGATCTTTTATTTAACAATTAAATATTTTTATTTACAAAGTAATTTAAAAGATTCAGTATTTGGTATAAAGCATAACACGTTAAATGCTTCGTCATATTTGTAGTAGTTATAAGTAAATTAGAAAATATTACTAAAAACCTGCTTAAAATAAGTCTATAAGGAAACTCTAATATTTCAAGCTCTTAAAAACTGTAACACACAGACAAGTTTGAATGATAACATCTTTTTTTGAGATTCTAGTCCCTCGTCCCTGCAAGAGATCCCATTATTTATATTTCTTCTAGCTAACAAATAACACTTTTATTGTTTTCATTGTGAACAAATTAATATATGGCTATTGTTATATTTTCTTAGGAGAATATAATCAATTATTTTCTTATATCTGGAAATTGGAATGTTTTTTCTTATAATTATTTATTGTTTATTATTCTCTTTCGGTCTTTCTCTCTATTTCCCCTTTTTACTCTTTTTCTGATTTTTTTTTATTTTAATTAGTATAATTTACTGACTTTCTTTTTTCTTTTGTTATTTGTCTCTGTCTTTTTTCTTCCCTTCTTCGATGGATTTTTAAATATTTTCTTTTATATCCTTTTTAACACATCTACAATTATATATATATTTGCTCCAAAAAGTAAATGTCAATTATCATAAAATTTTAAATTATTTTTTGTTTCCTATGTTTAGCGTATCCTATTGTATAAAGTAGTAAGTTTTCATATAACTAGGGGCGATATATTTAATTTAATTATGAAAAGAAATACTAAAAAAATGTTGGGTGTAGGGATGGGGTGTTTAATACATGGCCAAATTGTCTTAGTATGGCGAAGCTACCCGACCCCAAAATAGTTCCCTTGACAGACAGACTTTAAAACAAAGATTGATCAAAAAGCAGAAGAAGTATGAATTTAAAATTGAACAGATGTTGGCGTGTTGTATGGTGACTGAACCCCCTCAAACTAATGAACATATTCAAGAAAAGGTAATACTAGTTACTTTATAAGTGTTGTATTGTGACTGAACCCCCTCAAACTAATGAACATATACAAGAAAAGGTAATACTAGTTACTTTATAAGTGTTGTTTGGTGCCTGAACCTCCTCAAACTAATGAACATATTCAAGAAAAGGTAATACTTGTTACTTTATAATTGTTGTATGGTAACTGAACCCCCTCAAACTAATGAACATATACAAGAAAAGGTAATACTAGTTACTTTATAAGTGTTGTTTGGTGCCTGAACCTCCTCAAACTAATGAACATATTCAAGAAAAGGTAATACTTGTTACTTTATAATTGTTGTATGGTAACTGAACCCCCTCAAACTAATGAACATATACAAGAAAAGGTAATACTAGTTACTTTATAAGTGTTGTATGGTGACTGAACCCCCTCAAACTAATGAACATATTCAAGAAAAGGTAATACTAGTTACTTTATAAGTGTTGTATGGTGACTGAACCACCTCAAACTAATGAACATATTCAAGAAAAGGTAATACTAGTTACTTTATAAGTGTTGTATGGTGACTGAACCACCTCAAACTAATGAACATATTCAAGAAAAGGTAATACTAGTTACCTTATAAGTGTTGTATGGTGACTGAACCCCCTCAAACTAATGAACATATTCAAGAAAAGGTAATACTAGTTACTTTATAAGTGTTGTATGGTGACTGAACCACCTCAAACTAATGAACATATTCAAGAAAAGGTAATACTAGTTACTTTATAAGTGTTGTATGGTGACTGAACCACCTCAAACTAATGAACATATTCAAGAAAAGGTAATACTAGTTACCTTATAAGTGTTGTATGGTGACTGAACCCCCTCAAACTAATGAACATATACAAGAAAAGGTAATACTAGTTACTTTATAAGTGTTGTATTGTGACTGAACCCCCTCAAACTAATGAACATATACAAGAAAAGGTAATACTAGTTACTTTATAAGTGTTGTTTGGTGCCTGAACCTCCTCAAACTAATGAACATATTCAAGAAAAGGTAATACTTGTTACTTTATAATTGTTGTATGGTAACTGAACCCCCTCAAACTAATGAACATATACAAGAAAAGGTAATACTAGTTACTTTATAAGTGTTGTTTGGTGCCTGAACCTCCTCAAACTAATGAACATATTCAAGAAAAGGTAATACTTGTTACTTTATAATTGTTGTATGGTAACTGAACCCCCTCAAACTAATGAACATATACAAGAAAAGGTAATACTAGTTACTTTATAAGTGTTGTATGGTGACTGAACCCCCTCAAACTAATGAACATATTCAAGAAAAGGTAATACTAGTTACTTTATAAGTGTTGTATGGTGACTGAACCACCTCAAACTAATGAACATATTCAAGAAAAGGTAATACTAGTTACTTTATAAGTGTTGTATGGTGACTGAACCACCTCAAACTAATGAACATATTCAAGAAAAGGTAATACTAGTTACCTTATAAGTGTTGTATGGTGACTGAACCCCCTCAAACTAATGAACATATTCAAGAAAAGGTAATACTAGTTACTTTATAAGTGTTGTATGGTGACTGAACCACCTCAAACTAATGAACATATTCAAGAAAAGGTAATACTAGTTACTTTATAAGTGTTGTATGGTGACTGAACCACCTCAAACTAATGAACATATTCAAGAAAAGGTAATACTAGTTACCTTATAAGTGTTGTATGGTGACTGAACCCCCTCAAACTAATGAACATATTCAAGAAAAGGTAATACTAGTTACTTTATAAGTGTTGTATGGTGACTGAACCACCTCAAACTAATGAACATATTCAAGAAAAGGTAATACTAGTTACTTTATAAGTGTTGTATGGTGACTGAACCACCTCAAACTAATGAACATATTCAAGAAAAGGTAATACTAGTTACTTTATAAGTGTTGTATGGTGACTGAACCCCCTCAAACTAATGAACATATTCAAGAAAAGGTAATACTAGTTACCTTATAAGTGTTGTATGGTGACTGAACCCCCTCAAACTAATGAACATATTCAAGAAAAGGTAATACTAGTTACTTTATAAGTGTTGTATGGTGACTGAACCACCTCAAACTAATGAACATATTCAAGAAAAGGTAATACTAGTTACTTTATAAGTGTTGTATGGTGACTGAACCACCTCAAACTAATGAACATATTCAAGAAAAGGTAATACTAGTTACCTTATAAGTGTTGTATGGTGACTGAACCCCCTCAAACTAATGAACATATTCAAGAAAAGGTAATACTAGTTACTTTATAAGTGTTGTATGGTGACTGAACCACCTCAAACTAATGAACATATTCAAGAAAAGGTAATACTAGTTACTTTATAAGTGTTGTATGGTGACTGAACCACCTCAAACTAATGAACATATTCAAGAAAAGGTAATACTAGTTACCTTATAAGTGTTGTATGGTGACTGAACCCCCTCAAACTAATGAACATATTCAAGAAAAGGTAATACTAGTTACTTTATAAGTGTTGTATGGTGACTGAACCACCTCAAACTAATGAACATATTCAAGAAAAGGTAATACTAGTTACTTTATAAGTGTTGTATGGTGACTGAACCACCTCAAACTAATGAACATATTCAAGAAAAGGTAATACTAGTTACCTTATAAGTGTTGTATGGTGACTGAACCCCCTCAAACTAATGAACATATTCAAGAAAAGGTAATACTAGTTACTTTATAAGTGTTGTATGGTGACTGAACCACCTCAAACTAATGAACATATTCAAGAAAAGGTAATACTAGTTACTTTATAAGTGTTGTATGGTGACTGAACCACCTCAAACTAATGAACATATTCAAGAAAAGGTAATACTAGTTACCTTATAAGTGTTGTATGGTGACTGAACCCCCTCAAACTAATGAACATATTCAAGAAAAGGTAATACTAGTTACTTTATAAGTGTTGTATGGTGACTGAACCCCCTCAAACTAATGAACATATACAAGAAAAGGTAATACTAGTTACTTTATAAGTGTTGTATGGTGACTGAACCCCCTCAAACTAATGAACATATACAAGAAAAGGTAATACTAGTTACTTTATAAGTGTTGTATGGTGACTGAACCCCCTCAAACTAATGAACATATACAAGAAAAGGTAATACTAGTTACTTTATAAGTGTTGTATGGTGACTGAACCCCCTCAAACTAATGAACATATACAAGAAAAGGTAATACTAGTTACTTTATAAGTGTTGTATGGTGACTGAACCCCCTCAAACTAATGAACATATACAAGAAAAGGTAAGCATTTATCGTTATTTAAAAAATTCGAAGGTTCATTCTTTCTTTGGAGGGTCGTGGTACCCTCCCACAAATTAGTTATCAACCTTCATTGGATCTAATTGAAGCTACCCAGTAAAGAAGAACCATATTTGTTCTGTTACTTACTTCGGTACACACACACAGATCCTGTTACTTTATTAATAGGATAAGACAATTAATAAATGACCAAAATAGAACTACTGTAAATTTAAATTGTAGGTTTTTTTTTGTAAGTATCATTATGAAAGAAGATAAAGGTCATTCAATCAAAGAGTAGGTTGGTGTTCTCTAATACTCAGAATTCTCAGGAGTTTAATTGTACAATCCAATCAAGAATAAATAAAAGTTTCTAAATGTTTTTAAGCAAACAAATGATATATAGACTTGAGGACCAGTATAATTTTACATTCCCATGCCCCGTCCCTACCCCTTAAAACTTAATTTCACCCTGCCCCTGACCTTAACATATATAGCAATTGTGCAGTTCATACTGATACATATTCCGTAATAAAATAACCATAGAATTAAAGATTGGTATTTTCATATATATCATATAAAATAAAAAAAGGGCTTCTTTAATTGTTTATAGCTTAAGATCTCGATAACTATTGAACCAATTGATTTCTCTATTTTAGAGAAGCTTCATATAGGTTCCAGGATGGTTTCAAGCTATTTTATTTTTAGATCATAGTTTTAGGATGGCTTTAGGCTATTTTTATGCTCTTATTTTGAAAACTTTCCTCAAATTTCTTTTAATTTTTATGATATTTAGCTTAAAGTTAAATAAGTTTTAAAAATTTTAAATTTATAATATATACATTTTATCAATAATTTATATTTCTAGATATAATTTCAAATCCTATAAAGGCTATATTAAAGTATTATTTAATCATAAAAATAAACATTTGTCTGTATGAATGCAAGTATTTGTAATACTGTATGCGTATGTGTGTGTGTGTGTTTGTGTTTGTGTATGTGTAAGTGTGTGTATTAAGCTGTATAAGTTGGAAAGAATTTTAATATATATAATAGATTTGAAATCTGCATAAAATTTTTAGGATTTTTTATAAAATTCGTTTTTTTTTGTATAATTCTTTATCTAAAAGCGGAAATACAATTTAAATTAATTAATTTTGTCATCTGTGATTGGTGGGTTGAAAACAATCTGCGCTCTGATTGGAGAAGCTTAAGTTTCGTACATCATTCAACCAATTAGAGCTCAGGTAGTTTCCAATCCACCTATCCTATTGGTCAAAATCAATTACTTTATATTGTATTTGCGCTTTAAATAAAGAATTATACAAACGAATTTTATAAAAAAAAATCCTTAAATTCATGCAGATTTTAAATCTATTATATACATTAAAATTCTTTCCAACTTATATAGCTTAGTGTGTATGTATGTCTGTGTGCTAGTGTATATGTGTGTGTGTGTGTGTGTGTGCATATATATGTCCGCTATTGCAGATTATTCTACCTAGATCTACAAACTCAGTTTTTTTTTGCAAAAAAGGATTGCGGATTTTTTTTAGCAGCAGCATAGCTAATCTAGAAGTTATATACTTTTTTGTTTGTCTGTGTCAATAAAAATCAAGTGATAATTGTCAGGGATATAAAGGGGTAAGAAAATGGAGATAAATTATGTACATCCCTATAATTTTAACAATTAAATATAATATAAATCTTCATTATCTTTTATTTGAATTATCATACACATTAAAATGTAAAGTATAAGCTAGAATAGCACTTTTTTCAACGAATATTATAATGACATTATATCAAAATAATTCCTCTTAAATATCACACAACATATGATTGGGAAGTATAGCCATTTCTTGGAGGTATAATATTTACAAAAATACCATTAATTCTGTTTTTATCAGAAGTTAAAAAAATTGAACAATTCTAAAACAATGGTTGGCTGTCTAGATATTGAGTACACTAAGACTACGGCTCTGTTCTATTGAAATAACGTTGCAAAAAGAGGGGTTCTGAAAGTAATCTACCTAATTTTTTTAAAAGAACCAACAAGTACTGTCAGTATCTTTTTTCTTGTAATCTAGCAGACAATCAAATCATAACACAATTTTCATGATAAAATATTCAGGTTTCTACTTCACATTTAAAAAAATATACTGATCAATAAAATGTTCAAAATTTTACTTTGTACTAATTGAAAAAATATGTTTTAATTCTTATTTTAAAGTTACATTTTTATCCCTGACAAAATCATAGACGACTTTTAAAGGCATCTTATCTAAACTTTTTGAAGAAAAACTTAAAAACGTTAATTAAGTATGAAAACTATTTTTTTCGATTTTTCTGAAGTTATTATCGCATTCTATGGGTTTTATATTATCATTTACTTATATCGAAAGTGCCAAACATTGTACCCTAACTTATTCATTTGATAAAAAACCAACCGTGAGCTTAATGTCTCCTTCCCTACCTGGTAAAGCGTCCTTGTTTTTGCAAGATTTCTGTAAAAATTGCATAATGTGTCACAAATATAAACCTTTGAGTACAGAAAAAAAAACAATTTATATTTTTTTGTATTTTTCATAGTATTTTTCCTTTGATAATTTACCTACCAATCTAACTGCCATTATTCTATTATATAAGGTAGGAAGATTTTTTTGTCATTATCTTACAATGTGTATAATTATTGAACCGATTGGGTTCTCCATTTTTAAGGAACCTTCACAAACGGTTATGATGTTTTAGGCCGTTTTTTTTTTCTTGGTATGGTTATGTACCAATGTTCTGCACATTCTTTCCCCTTTAAATGTACAAAACGGCCTGCTTAATTGCTTCAAGATCCATGTCAGATCTATATAGGAAATAAATGTCTATAAACGAGCTCAAGTTTTCCAAGGAATATATGATTAAAACTCATAGTGCTCCAATAATCCATAATAAACTCTCATTGCCCAGAACGATAAGACCCATTATTTTACTTTATTAAAAATAAATTCTTTTTTTTCATTTCATGTTGCTATTTACCTTATATTGATGTATTTAATTTCTAATCATAAAAAAGAAAATTTAAATTTATAAAATGATAAAGAAGTTGTATCAACTTTTTTGCTTTTTATTTAAGATAGCTAGCCGGTTCTTTCAGTAAGTAGAAGATGTAAAAATTTTCATAGAATTCAGATATGCAATCGGTTTTTTTGTAGACCTCTTATTTTTTAAGTAATTTAAGTTTTTTAAAAAAATAATGAAGTCGGTTTTAAGGTACTAAAACGCAACAAAATAAAAGAAGAAAATAGCCAGTATGAACAAAAATAGTAAGATCTTTAATTTGACACCTTACTTTTAAAATTCTGTTGAGTAATTGTTGAAAAAATCTATTTTTTTAACCTCGGTTTAATCAAAACATTAAACCTAAATATTTTCTCATACAGACATAAAAAATATGGGTTCATATATACCATTAGAATGAGAAAAATAATATGAATCCATTCTAAGCGAAATTGAAAAAGTTTTAAAAAATTGTAATAAAAAATAGAAAAAATAAAAAGTTTATTTTAAGAATTGTAACTACTAAACTAGCCAATCACAAATCGCAAAAATTGACGAATCGGGAAGCTTAATCTATAAAATTAACCTATAGAATTGCCAGAAAAAAAGGAGAACGTTCATACAATATATACAATAGATACTACAATAAACATAGTGATATTAAAGAACATGTAAAGAATGAAAAATTATGAACAAATATGCATCAGTCTGTTTATAAACTTCAAAACAATGCAGTTAAAAATACATTATTGTTTCTTGTGTTTAAAAAATATCTGCTACATTGCATTGTCTTTTGTTTAGGTTTTGTTCAGGTTTGGTTCAAGCTAACCCTTTAAAGCCGAAAATTATGATTCTTAAAATAAACTTATTTTTTTTATAATAGTTTTATAAAACTTTTTCAATTTTGCTTAGAATAGATTCGTAATATTTTTCTGATTCTAAAGGTATATATGAACCCATGTTTTTTATGTCTGTTTGAGAAAATATTTAGGTCTAAAGTTTTTATTAAACCGAGGTTAAAAAAATAGATTTTTTCAATAATTACTCAACAGAATTTTAAAAGTAAGGTGTCAAATTAAAGATCTTACTATTTTTGTTCATACTGGCCATTTTCTTCTTTTATTTTGTTGCGTTTTAGTACCTTAAAACCGACTTAATTATTTTTTTAAAAAACTTAAATTACTTAAAAAATAAGAGGTCTACAAAAAAACCGATTGCATATCTGAATTCTATGAAAATTTTTACATCTACTACTTACTGAAAGAACCGGCTAGCTATCTTAAATAAAAAGCAAAAAAGTTGATACAACTTCTTTAAGAAAACTATGTTTTAAAAGAATTCGATTGTGGCGACATTTTGTGTGTTCAAATATTAAACTAAAATTGTAATCATCATCATTAACCCTTTGGTGATGGTAATGTAAAGAAAAAAATATAATTTAAAAAAATCTTTTAAAAATCATTTAAATTATTAAATATTTACTTTCTTTTAGATAGTAATGCCGGGTGAGGAAAATAGATTTATTGAGAAATAGATATGCATATAGAAATCTAGCCAATAGGGAGATAATTATATCGAGCCAACTCTAGTCTTGCTATATAACTATATATCTATGTACATAGCTGCAAAACTAGAGAGCCCCCATACAGGATTATAAGGAAGAAAAATGGATGCAGAGATATTTTGAGTCAATTTATCTTAACATTTTTCATTTATTCAACATGAAAACACTCTTCCTTCCTTCCATTCTCTTCCAGACACATATCTAGATGGTCCATCAGACCCCATTTTTCGTCAAACTTAGTTTATAGACAAAAAACTTTGTTTACGAGATATGTGCGACATTATTTGCGACTTTATAATTTTTAGAACACTAACTTTATTCTAAGAATTTTATTCATTGAATCATTACTAACTTATATGTTTTGTCATATGCTTCACATTATACCAAAGAAAACGATTTTTTTACACGAATTAATTTATCCAAGAAAAGCATTATCCTAAGATTTGCGAAAAATTATAGCTCATAATCAGAACGACATGAAAAAAATATTGCCTCACATACCAAAATCTGTAAAATGTTTCAACCAATGAGATGTCTTGAATTTTCCATTATTATTCGCCTATTGGCTGATTTAGACAGCATGTCTCTCTAGGATATCTTTATTTTTCCTAGCCCTGCTCTTAGCCTTACCTTAGCACAGTTCAGTATTTTCATTTTAGATCTTACTCACTTTCCTAGCCTTGCTCTTGGCCTTACATTAGAGTTGTTCATTATTTACATTTTAGATCTTACTCACTTTCCTAGCTTGGCTCTTGGCCATGCATTAGAGTTGTTCAGTATTTTCATTTTTGGATCTTACTCACTGACTGTCTAGCAAGGGATCTAAAGGGATAGGCTAATGGTCGATAAATTGATGTATATCCCCCATAAGTTCACAAAAATTATCCTTTCTGTAGATTACAATTAGTGATAGAAAAGCTTAACTTATCGAAACCAACGAATAAGGAAATGTCATTATAAGACTTTTGGGATTAGTGTAGTAAACAGCTCATTGTCTCCTCCCTCCCTGAAAAAAATGAACCAGCCTAGCCAGCATACCTGGCAAATATATATTTTATCATAATTTTAAATGCAGCATCATTTTTTTGTTCAAGGTTAAGACAAATTATTTTGGTAGCTAATCTGCTCTATAGCTCACATTGTCTGTCCGCAATGCTAGTATATATATTTTCTCTCCTATTATTGATAGACGGCTGAAATTTTTGGTGGATATTTCTTGTATCAATAAGTATTAAGTGTATAATTTACTTTGTCCGTCAGTCTGTCGGTCATGCATAAAAGTCGTTAAAAATGTGTTTTTAATTAATATTTCAGAAAGGTTTCGCATTTTCTAAGAATTATTAAACATTTATCAACTAAACAACTTCTGTATAATTCATTGTGTATGTTTGTCTTTCCATAAAATTTTAGTGCTTTGCTACTTATGATTGATGTTATTTTTGTTTACTTTTAAGACAGACAATTACACATTTTGAGAAGGTTATTTAGATAAAAAATTTTGGGAAATACATAATTTATTTCTAGGCCCCAACTTTAATACGGAACAAAAAAGGCTTTATTGTTTTAGTCTTAAAATATGAAATATATATTTAAATGGAGGGAAAGAAAATTACACTGGTTCTTAAAGTTTTATTATCTAATATGTTCGATTTAATAATAACTTAAGATTCTTTTTATCGAATTTTGATTAGTTGGTACCAAACTAGTAGTGTCGCAACTTTTTATCCAATAATATAAATTTATTACAGAGATACTTTTATTTTGAATGATATTCAATTTGTCATCCATTGTCTTATCCCTTAAGATATTATTCCTTTAGTTGGCCGAGAGTACTTTGTGTTCCTAACTACTAGTGTCCCAACTTTTCAACAAACGATTTTAAAGATTTTCCTGTTTAGTTGGTTGAAAGTACAAACACAGATAAAGACACAAATGATTGTGTGGATAGAAATGACATACTTATGGATGATCAAACTAAGAATCTTTATTAGCTAGTTCTAAACTTGTGATGTCCCAACTTTTCAACCAATAATTAGAATCTATTACAGGGGTAATTTTGTCTATCTTCATTGTGGATAAACATCAATTAAGATATCTGATTATTAATGATAGTCTTTTTTAGTTGGCTGAGAGTACCAATACTGATGAAGACACAAATGATTGTGTTGATAGGAATGATATACTTATGGATGATCAAACTCAGACCATTGAGGACTTTGTCACTCCAAAGTAAGTATCATTACTGTCTGTAACCAGGGAGGGAGGGGACATTGGGCTGTTTATTAAAATAGTCCCCAAAATTTTATATTAACGTTTTCTTATTTGTTGGCTAAAAAACTTTGGGGACCCTAATTGAATTTTAATTGGTTGGTTCATTAAGAGTAGTGCCTAAATTAAAATCTACAGTAGGGATAATTTTATGTTTCATCATTAGGAATGTACATTAATTTATCGCCGATTGTCTCAACCTTTTAGATCCATGGCTCTTTCTAATTAAATTTCTTAAAGAATCTTCTTACAAAATTTTTATTGTTTTAACCCTTTGTCTTTTCAAACAACAATCTTTTATTTAAAATAATGATAAAATAATAGGTATTGTTGTAGTTGACTATTATGAAAATATGGTCTTTTGTTTTTGATTTCTTTGTGTAAGATATTTTAGCAATTTAATTAGAAGAGATAGTCATTGTTTTGCACTAAGAAATTATAAGAGAGAGGGTGAGGTCAATGGGCTGTTGTTTATTGCTTTAGTCCCCAAAGTTTTGTAACAACTTTCTCATATTTGTAGGCTTAACAACTTTGGGTATTTTAGATTAATTTTGATTAGTTAGTTTATTAAGTGAGTGTTCACTATTTGAAATCTACAGATGGGGTAATTGTGGAAATTAACATGAGGGATGTGTATCAATTCATCGGCCATTGTCTTATCCCCTTAGATCCCTGTTCCTCTTTTTTAATTGATTTTAAATGAAATTCATTATTTTTGAACTCCGAATAAAGAAATTAATTAGAGAAATTGTTAAAATCTGTTTAGAAATAATTATAATTTTTGATTAAATTAATCCTAACTTTTTAAAAGAATTTAATTTCTGGTTAAACTGAACTCTTAATTTGAATTTTTATTAATTTAGTTCTATATAAAATTAATTTCTCTCAAAAAATTTTTTCATAGAAAAGTTTATTGGATAATAAGAGTGAGAAAATGCTGTTTGCTGATAAAAGCAAAAATTGTTGCATCTTAATCCTATTTTAAAATTTTATAAATTCTTGATATAAGACTTTGTGTTTGTTTGTTTCAAAAACCTCTTAAACGGCGTAACAGATAGGTCAAGGATGTACATTTAACTTAATATTGATCTTTAGCAGGTTTAAGACTGTTTTTTTTTCAATTTAAAACTAATTTTCCCTTGAAAATAAAACAGTTTAAAGTTTTAAATAGAGATGGATGAGAAATTGGATTGTAAATTAAATTAATCAACCAACCAGCTTTCCCATTCGTTGGCCTAAAAACTTCCTTATCAAACATTTCCTACAATTATTCAAATTATATAAGGAGTACATCAAATTATCGTCCAATGTCTTATCCCTTGTTTAACCTAAACACCAATTATGGTTGAAACTCCTGGGGAAAATTCAATTTGTAACATTCATTTCTGTAAATAAAATAACAAGTCGCTTATTTTGGAGGAAGAAAGGGTTAAATACCTGTATCTCCACATCGCAACCGCCTTGTGCAACCTTTCTATTTGGTCATTGAAAATCAACCAATGGTGTCGCTTATATTTACACAGCAAAGTAGCAGAAAATAATTTAGAAGCAGACAAAAGAGGTCTTTGAAAAAGAAAGGGGGGTAGTTGTCTGTATATACATCTATACTATAGATCTGTTGAGAGATAGGCCAATTGTTCATAAGTTATCCTTTTCTTAAATTCCTATGTTCTGACTTCGATAGTATAGGGTGGATTAAAGGGTTGTAGAGTGATCAATTCGTTTTACTATAAATCTTTTTTTGTGGGTTTTGTATCTTTTGCTGTTCTATATACACACTTTATTTAAGAGATATAATTCTAGTGAGAGAATATAAGAGCTATATCAAGTGGTTTCAGAAGAAAAAATACAAAATACTCAAGGACGACAGGGAAAAGACAATAGCCGATACATTGATTAACATCCCCTATGATAATACACAAAATTACCACTTATTAAGATTACAAATAGTGGTTGAAATGTTTGGACACTTAACTTAATGAACATACTAACCAAAATTTTAGAAAAGCCACATAAGTTGTTGAACTAACAAATAAGAAAACTGTATTATTTAACTTTGGGGACAAGTGTAATAAACATATTTTTGTCCCTTCCCTCCCTGCAAAGACGATTACATCCAAAGTGGCGATTAGTTTTTCAAATAAACTTAAAATCATGGACAGCTAAGTAATACATGGTTAATTCATTGGAAAGTTTAATATGTCAGCCGTGAACTGTAAATGCAGCCGAAAAATTTTAATGGACTGTCAGAATGGTGGATTAACGACGGACATGTTCCATCGTAGAAAAAAGGACAAATAGACATATTTTTAAAGAAAAGTAAACCTTTAATTTAGGTATTATTCTCTTTTAAGCTTTTATACAATTCATTTAGAACACAGTGCCATTAAAAAGTTTTCGTAATTGGCTATAAAAATTTCATTGTTTTAAATATTACACAACTAGGAATGAACATTTTCTTGGGCACAATGACATTGAATTATAAAAAAATGTATGCACTTTGCAGAAATATCCCTTCTGTTACTACTGGACTACCAATCTTACTAATTAACTTACTAAAAATAATTTGTGAAACTTATTTTAGCTAAGCTTCTTTGAGATGCAGTACTTATTAATTTTATATGCCAATAATTAAATATTTTGCCAGGTTTTAGTTGGGATAAATTGCAATTGGGAATGATTTAAGTGGGTATTAAAAGGACAAAATAAGAATAGTAGATTACCGATCCTATCATATAAAAAACCATATTCCCTATATCATGGTTATGTGAAGTTTAGGTCAGTTCTCCATAGGGGCTATACTTTTTGTAGAAACTCAAGGAAATAATAACTAATTGTTTGGTTGGGTGTTTGTTTTCCAATAGTTAATTAGAAGTATAGTGCCCCCCTTGCAATTTTTCTGGATGTATGTCAGATTTTTTGCATATTAAATATAGCCTGCAAAATTTTGTAAGCATAAACCAGTGGCTGCGTTCTTATCCTTTTGTGAATTTGGTGCTTTTTCTCAAGCAAGCAAACACACCCAACCCTTCTAATTTCGTTAAAATTGGTTAAAAATGGGGAATAACTTCTTTATATGTAACCCAAGTAGTGCTCGACTTGTCACTTTTAGAGAAACAACCTTTGACTTTTCATTAAGTAAAAAATTATCTGAATTTTATTAATTTTATATTTACAGCATGATCAAACACTAGAAGCAAATAAATCAGATAGATAACAAACCCTTTAATTATGGAACCTTTGTTTGAAAGACATAACTAGAGTAACACAAACAACTTATAGCTAGTAATATATTGATAATCTTTAATTTTCAGGGAAGCTTTGAAGTGTCGCGAGTTCTACATGCTGTGGCTGACAAGATTCTGTGCTGTTCTCATTACTCAAACAGTTTCGGGCTTCTATAAGGTAGGCAGATTGATAAATAGATGGATAGATTTATAAGTGGAAATACGATTTGGGATCATGGAAAGAAAACGAAGTAGCGGGTTTCGTTGATTTTCACTGTAGCTTTTATCCTATTTCTAGCACCTCTGGAGGGCTTTAACCCTGCGGGGCCTATTTCCTAAACCTGCAGGGCAATCATTAACATTTACCTAGCCAAAAAAAAACATGCTACTTCGTTTCAGGGAGTAAGGGAGGGGACAATGGGCAATTAATTCAATTTAAGAGTCTTCTAAAAAAGGCCATGAAATCCAGATTAATCCAGAAAATTTGGAGGAAATTGTAAAGGGGGTGTTATTAAAATTTAGAAAACTATAAAATAAGAAAGTTCCAAGAAAAAAACAATCATTTGAAAATTAGATTACCAGTATATCAGACTGACATAACCATTCTGTAATTAATTACTAATAAATCTCCCTATAACTTCTCCCTGACTTCGTTTTCATTCCATGATCCAAGATTTGTAGCAGATGAATTTACCATCGTAATTGTTTCTTAAAACATATATTAATTGACAGTTGAATCAAATTTTTGATAGATAGACTGAAAGATGGTTAAATTAATTAATGGATAAAAAAACTGATAGATCAAAAAACAATTTTTTTATTTAAAGATAAAAAAGAGGTTTGATATTGAAAATTATTGATGATCAAATGTAAAATAAATTGATGGTTTGATAACATAAACAATAGTTTTTTATTTAAATGACAGATTAATCGATATACAAATAGTGGCTATGAGAATCTTTTACAATAAACAGTTAGAGAAATGATTTACTTTTTTTAATATTTCGATCATATATATAGATAGATTGTCATTTTCAATCTCATAATTTTTATTAAGTAGATTTTTTAAAAATCTACTAAAAATTATGTTTTTTCTCTCTAGCATTATATATTTCATAATAGCTTTCAGAATATAGTTTCTTATTTTCTTAATATAACTTCAAAGAAATAGTTATAGACTTAAAGCTAAGTTTTTTTTTGAAAAGAAGAAAAAACTAGGGATATTGGGTTAGGTAAAAAGGAGATTATATTTTTTAGTACTACTTCTATACCGAAAAACACATCCACTGGATAAGAACTGATTCTCAGCCATACTGCATAATCATGTATATTCCATGTATTATAGTTAATTTTCGACGAAGATTAAAATGAAAATTAATTGATCTTAGAATTTTTCATTTCAATATCCGCGAAAAGGTGTAGAATAAAGAATGGATGACAACAACCATAAAACAAGCTCTAAAGATGAGACGGACAAAGGATTATTGACAAATTCACAGTGACTTCACAAAAAATATTGTAGAGACATACGGGCTTGTTCATATAGATTAATGAATTTCTACACTTTTACATTATATCCAGCTTGTTTAGGTTGGAAAAACAAATTTTTAAAGAATTTTTTTGATTATTGCTTTCAAACCTATTAATATCCGCGGTATATCCGTATACTATTAGTATATCCGCCAGATTGGACAGGTTATCAGCCATACTGAATAAATCATGTATAGCCGTTTAGTACAGACAATTTTCCACGAATATCAAAATAAAAACCATAAAATTAAAACTGTTAGCCGTAGGCCAGAGCTAAAAAAACTGTTTTTGAATCTGATATTTTTTTTATTTCAAATCCGCAGAAAACTGTCTATAATACTGCGCAATAAATAACTATTTATCTTTTTACATTTCTCTTTATCCCAGGGAAAGTATTATTGAAAGACAGACCAATGAAGCGAAGAAACCCAATTTTAGGGCTAAATAATCATAATTTAGATTTTCTTTTTAACCAGAAGTAATATTATTACGTTTTTAGCTCAGATTTTTGCAAATATACTTATATAGTACTTTCGCAATAATAAGAGAGCACATTGGGCTATTTATTACACTAGTCCCCATGTTTTATGATGTTTTTTTTATTCGTTGGTTTATCAACTTTGAGGACTATATATGGTAACTTTTTTTCATTCGTTGGCTTAACAACTTTGGGGACGTTAATGAATTTTGATTGGTTGGTGCATTCAGTTGAGTGTCCATACGTTTTAACCACTAATCTATATAAAGGGGTAATTTAGTGTATAATCATTGAAAATATTCCTAAATATTTAGTCATTGTCTTATCCCTTTAAATCACTGATAAAATATGAGAGAGACATACCGATAAGTCATTTATCTGTATTTGTTAAAATCTAACAGTAGTTGTATTTGTTTACATATTTACATGACCAATACTAAGCGCTAACCTTTTGGTAAATATTATCAATTTAGAATTTCAGTAAGGCAGCAAGTTAAGTAAAATGCCTTAATCTTTATTGTGTACAAAGTACATCACCCACTTACACGGAAAGAGAGGACATTAAGCTGTTTATTACACTATACCCAAAAGTTTTTACTAAATGAATTTGAATGCTTAGATCATTTGGTTAAGTCTTCAAGTATTCAAACGTTTCAACTACTAATTGTAATCTACAAAGGGAGTGTTTTGTGTATCATCATTGGGAATGTAAATCAATTTATCGACTTTGTCTTATCCCTAATTTAGATCGCTACCTCTCCTTTTACTGATGACCATAACTATCCATATTGAAATTGTTTCCTTACTGCTAAAAGAAAATTATACCCAAAACAAATTGTAATTGTACAAATAATTTGGGTGTGCTGTAGTTCAACTAAAAAACAAACATAAAAGTTTTTCATAAGCTTGACAAAAAGAGCCATTTCTCAACAAAATGGCTTCTTCTATTTAACTTTTTTCTTTACACAAACAAACATTATGATAAATATGCATATAAAATTTGTAAAAGTAATAACCTTATGTATTCAGATTTATATTTGAAAAAAGAAATGAGATGACAAAATCCATGAAAGCGAAGCTCAACTAAGGAGACATTTGGACAAAAGAACATTATGACATATAAAATGACATTGAAGAAGCAGAATATTATTTAGAAGATAGTTGAACCGATCTAAAAAACTTAATTATTAATAAATAAATATTGCCAAACATTTTCATGAACATTTTTATCCAAATGTGTCAAAGACAACCACCTATTGGATGCAATTATATCTTCTTAAATACCTTAAAATTTCAATTAGGGATATAAGAAATAATTGCCAAGGCTTAAAACATTTAAATTTCACAATTCCTCTTATTTTACTTTTCCAAGGATTAAAAAGAGAAAAAGTGTCGCCATAAAATTAGCACTATAACTACGTACAAGCTGTAATAGTATGTTCTTGCAAAATATAATTTATTTTTAAATTAGCAAATCATCTCAAATAGTTATTAATGTCAGTTTACCTTACTTTTAATGGTTGTATATTAATCAATTTTGAAAAGGGATAGTGTTCTGCTTCTTTTAAATTTACGAGGTTAAAGCACAACATGATTATTTATAGACAGCTAATACCAATTATGAAATTAATTCGAATAAAATCAGGAAACCAGTACGTGATTTTTAACTGTCGTTGTAGGGCAACACTTTTGACGACTTTTTTATCTGCCCTCACATATCATTTTGGATTTTATTTTGCCTGTTGGCTATACCTTATTCCTTATTCATAGAGTAAAATGTCTGATATACATTGTTTTTTAGTAAGGCTTAGTTTTGGTTGTTGGTTACTTTAAAGAGTAAAAATTAAGCCTCTTCTTAAAATCTAAACTCAAATTTGGCTATTTTTGTTTCTATTTCTAAGCAGTTTTGTAAAGTTACTCCAGGTGCACCATACTCAAATAAAATAAAGAATAAAACCTGAGTTAATAGTGCAATAAAAGTAATAGATTTAAGTGAGTGAGACACACTATATTTACCAAAATACATCTTATGTTCTGTTTTGTTTTCAAAACCAAATGTTTCTTATGATCAACTTTTTTTGTTTGAAGCATAGTCTTCTGGATATACAGATAAATTGAATAATCTACAATACTTTTATCCTAAGCTACATAAAGAAGAATTCAACATATATGACTAATTTATCTTTATTGATTCATATTTAGATATAGTACTCAAAATAGTAAATTTTTGGAATGTTAACTTTTTAGTAAAGATAATATGGTTTTCAAGCATGTTTCTAATGAAAATTTATTTGTTGTTTCTCTCTAAGATTTGAACAACTATTTTATTGAATATATTTATACTATGAAGCTTTTTAACTTCAGAATATTTGTGAGAAAAATAAAGTGACAAATTAGCTATTTTTTCTTTTAGGCCTTTGGACAGACCTTCATAGCAGATGACCATTTCCTATCATTGGTTGGAGCAGTTAGCTCTGTATTCAACTGTACTGGTAGATTGTTCTATGGGCTTCTCATGGACAGGTACAATTTGTTTTAATTAGGTGGGGAGAAACAGAATTAAGGAAAAAGGGAAGCAGCTTATCAAATATCTGCTGTAATATGTACAAAATATGATGTTATAGAAGTTCTACTTATCTTACTATTTATCATATTGGTTGTGCGAATGGGGCGCTTGTCCAAAAGTTATGGTATGGAGATCGCTCTTCTATGAGTACTACTTAAATCCTACTTTTACTGCAATACACATAGACATTCTCAGCGTCGGCTCGTCAGTGAAGAATGCTTTTTCCTTTTATTCCCACAAGTATAATACGAATTTGGTTGAACCCATGGCAGTTCAACAAATACAAACGCACGTTATTATATTGCTTACAAGTGAATCAGTTAAGTATGAAATATATACAGGATAGGAGATAATAAACATAAGTAGTGTAGGACAGGAAAGTGCCTTAAGTCCAAAGCATTTAATTGTGCATAGAGTTAGACCTCTAACATAAGACCTAAGCACAATTCATGCTAAGTACTAAGGAACCTAAATTTAAACTACAATGCATGCTAAATTAACTAAGATCATTACCTTTAAGCCAGGAGAAGAACTTAATAGTTCAAGAGTCAATGAATAACTGAGAGATTTTAAGAAGTGCAAGTCATAACGACAACTATTTACTAGGATCTAGTCCTTGTCTGATTAATAAGGTGTTTGTATGTTAAACTTGTGACGTAAATGTAGCTATGGCTATAGGTATACTGAGTATTACATAATGGTTACATGATTACTTCAACAATAGATATAATGTTTTATATAAGCATATAACAATATTCAATCACATATAGATTACCATGATTAGGCTAGTATTACCCATATATGGTATTATATTGGTAATAATAGACTTGAAAATGCATAAAAATACATTAAAACTGCCTAAGGGCTGACCAGAGTATCTGTGTCTTACTCCTGAAGTGCGCGCGATAATTACTATGAATTGTCAATCAATATTTAGATCAAAGTCTTATATTGTGTTAAATTTATAGAGGGTATAAATAAAGTGAACTAGATGCGAAGCATTTCTATAAGAATCTTGTCTGTACGTTCAAAGAATTTTGAAATTTGGATGTCGCATCTCCAATATTTAGGAGTAGCTACAAATTTGCCCTGTTATTAGAGATGTAGCTAACCTTGTTTATGGAAAGTCTACCTATTGATTGATTGATTGATTAGCCATAGATTCTTAGGGTTTGGACCTAAGTAGTCATGGAGTAGGTTGAGACACTTTTGTATAGCCACTAGGGCTATCAAGCTCCACGTTCAAGCACATTTTAACTTGACCCGCTATCTCATGAGAGCTACTCATTATTACCTCACCCTTGCTGAGTATGGCAGGTGTCCCAAATTAAGTCACCTTAATGAATGACGCTCTCCGCCGAGGAGCTTGGGATAAGGGTAGTACTGATATTATGTACTTGACTATTAAGTATCCAAACTTACTCAATAATCCCCTTCTTACACAACCAGGGGAAGTTGCGTGAATATATTCAACTGAGAAATTCGAGTTGCCACATGGGGACTAGAACTCGAACTCTCTAGAAGTCTACCTATCTATTATTAATATTTAGGAGTAGCTACAAAGTTGTCATGTTATTGGAGATGACAAGCTTAACCATCTTCATGGAAAGTCCACTTGCCTAACTATCAAAAATATTTAGGAGTAGCTACAAAGTTGCCATGATATTGGAGATGCCAAGCCTAACCATCTTCATGTAAAGTCTACCTGTCTAACTATCAATAATATTTAGGAGTAGCTACAAAGTTGCCATGTTATTAGAGATGACAAGCCTAACCAACTTCATGTAAAGTCTACCTGTCTAACTATTAATAAATTTTAGGAGTACCTACAAAGTTGCCATGTTATTGGAGATGACAAGCCTAACCATCTTCATGTAAAGTCTACCTGTCTAACTATTAATAAATTTTAGGAGTAGCTACAAAGTTGCCATGTTATTGGAGATGACAAGCCTAACCATCTTCATGTAAAGTCTACCTGTCTAACTATTAATAAATTTTAGGAGTAGCTACAAATTTGCCATGTTATTGGAGATGACAAGCCTATCCATCTTCATGGAAAGTCTACCTGTGTAACCATTAATAATATTTAGGAGTAGCTACAAAGTTGCCATGTTATTAGAGATGACAAGCCTAACCATCTTGGTAGCAAGTCTACCTGTCACTCAGGGATTTCTACATAAATATCCAAAACATCTTATATTTTACCAAGCATTTATTTTATTAATAGATAATTCTAGCTCTATTCTGTCTTTAACTTTACTGTGACAAATTACATTATTTTCTCCTTTATTTCAATGTTCAACTTCATGCTGTAATGAGTATCAACAAAAAAATGATTTAATCTTTAATAAAGTCGAGAATTGTCAGATATGTATGGGAATATTATAATCAGTGGGTTGGCAAGATCATGTTTGCTACCTGTATCTGGCTAATCTATTTCACATTCCCCGGAACATTTTCAACCCAGCCAGCAGTTACAACTCAGGTATAAATAGTGGTAGAAAATTAAACAAATATTGGACCATGCGTTCCAGTTATACAGTGAGTAAATAATAGGATTTATTTAATTTCATTGTCTTTTCCCTCAAAAGGCAGAAATAAGTAATAAGTATTTAAGCAAAAACAAAGACCAAAAAGAGAAATCTATACAATTCAATGATAAAACAAGGATGACAACATCCATAAGTAGCGAAGCACAAAAAATCGTTGATGGGAATACGTACAGGTAGATTTAAAAGGTTTTTACTAAAATCAAGAATAGATTTATTGGATAAAATAAACATGAAACCTTGTTTTATTTTGCATGATGACGATGGTTAAAGTAAATTATATTAAAGATGCTCATAACAATGGGAAAGATTATTTTGTTACTGATATCCCATAAAAGTTTGAAAATTGCATAAAAAAAAAACAAAGATATGGGGAAATATGTAAAACATATAAAAAATAGCCAAAAACCTGATAAAAGGCAGTCTGGCCGTCATGGTTGTTTTATTAAAACGACAAAAAAATTAATTTTTAAATCCTTAACTTAAAAAATTTGGAAAATCGGACCATATACACTGAAGATATGGAAAAAAGTGTTAAATATATAAAAATAGCCTAAAACCTGCCAAAAAGGCAGTCTGGCAGTCATGGTTACTTTGTTTAAAAGACGGGAAATTTAATTTTGATATCTATAACTGAAAAATTTTGAAAATCGGACTATAAACACTGAAGATATGGAGAAAAATGTTAAATATATAAAAAACAGCCTTAAACCTGCTAAAAAGGCAGTCTGGCCATCATGATTGTTTTCTTTTAAAGACGGGAAATTCAATTTTGATATCTATAACTGAAAAGATTTTGAAAATCGGACCATAAACACTGAAGATATGGAGAAAAATGTGAAAAATATAAAAATAGCCTAAAACCTGCTAAAGAGGCAGTCTGGCCCTTATGGTTGTTCCTTTAAACGACGGGAAATTTAATTTTGATATCTGTAACTGAAAAAATTTTGAAAATCGGACCATAAACACTGAAGATATGGAGAAAAATGTGAAAAATATTAAAATAGCCTAAAACCTGCCAAAAATCGGTCCGAACGCCAATGATGTTTTATAGTCAATTGTGCTCCTTAATGATGGGAATGTTGTCAAAAAAA
Organism: Acartia tonsa; assembly: GCF_053477335.1. NCBI lineage: Eukaryota > Metazoa > Arthropoda > Copepoda > Calanoida > Acartiidae > Acartia > Acartia tonsa. The sequence goes on from NC_137266.1 coordinate 48,591,365, forward strand.
TTCAGCATTCTATCTTTTATAGGAGCTGAGTAAATCCCATTTCCCCCATAGCGTTACGGACGGACGGACTGACTGACGGACGGACTGACTGACGGACGGACAAAGTGAATTATAGAGTAGCTTCGCTACTAAAAAAACAGGATTACTTACAAAGGTTTTATACAAAGGGAGGAAAAAATGTTGTAGATTGATTGAATTGTCATAGTTATTTTCTTTCTTTAATTTAACTTTTTTAAAATGTTAGACATTACACTTGCAGGTTATGCTATTTGATTACAAGTAACTAAAAACTTTAATAATGTGTTAGTTGATGTATAAAGTCAGAAGGTTTTCATTCTATCATAAGCTGATAAGCCTGTTGGCGTTCTTGACTAACAGATAGACCATGATTATCAAAAAACTGCTCAAATTCCCCGGAACCATAGAAAAAGATAGTTAAATGATATTTCTTTTGAATCCTGAAAATGAATTATTGATGATGGGCGTTACCATAGAAAGGTATCATCAGGGGTTGGAGGGGATAATGTACTGTAAATTACACAGGTATCCAATGATTTATTACAGCGGTATCTTAATCGTTGGCTTGAAAACGTTGGGTACTTTTATTGAATTTTGATTGGTTGAAAACAATAATTTCAGTCTAAAAGATTTAAACTATTGGTATTTAAATCAATTTACCATCCATTGAAGAATTTAAAGAAGTGTTTAGTATCTCTTAATCCTTGGGAAAAATGAGTTGGATTTGACAATTTTTCATATTGAACTAGGTATGAATCAATATCTATAAGCGAAACTCACAATGTACTGATTTTAAATTCTGCCAACAAACTCTATTTAAAGGTGTGTAGACATGAAAGGTTGTTATTTTTTTTGGTGTTTACTGACTTTCCCCCACAAGGATTTTAAGGGATAAGACAAAGAACTATGAATTAAATTATATCCCCAATGATGATAAACAAATTGCTCACATTGTAGATTAAGAATATTGGTTAAAAAGTTCGGACACTATATAAAAATGTATTTAAAGGACCTAAATTTTTTGAGCCAACGAATGTGATTCTTTATATACTTGACCAAAGCTTCTCTTAAACGGTGGGTCACTTTAAAATATCCCAGATATAATTTTAAGGGTGGAGAGGTCAAAGTGTCATTATCTGTGGTATACATACATTAAACTAGATATAAAAATTCTGGAGTAAAATTTATCATCCTCACATATAATATACATGTATTTGTCAACATATCTTTCTTACAGGGTGAGTATCAATCTTTAATATGAATATATTCTTAGTACTTAACTGTACAAAGAGGGAAAAATATGATAAAGGCTAAATAACTAATCATAAAGACCCGCGACCGTGGTTAACAAGCATGGCTTTGAATCTCGGCTCATCACCGCGTCATATTTAAAGACGTTAAAATGGTTCCTACTACTGCTATGTCAGATGCGCGATATTAATAGTTAGAGTAGGGAGAATGTCTTGGCCCAAAACAGACCCACCTCATTGAGTCATTACCATGCATAGTAAGGATTTTCAGACAAAGGTCGTGCAATCAAAGAGTTGGTTGTCTTATTGGTGTTACTTTACCTAATACCTCGAGTGTTTGGACAAAAAAAGGAGATTTAGCGCCCTTTTGTTATCCTGGATTGTTGGACCTCACCGTCACCTTAGTGTGTCATGGACAGCAGTTTCGCGTAGGAGGTAATTATTCATAAGTAACTTAGAATGATTGCAAGTTATTTTTAATTGAATTCTCATACCTTGGACTATTCTGTTTTTGTTGATGCTGTAAATTTCTTTATTAATTTTCAGCAACCTGTAAATTCTTAAAAATATGTGAATCTATGTGGTGGTGTATTTTTAGCTAAAGTATGATAGGAGTATGCTGGGATAATGTAGGCTTTCTGTCAAACAAAATGTTTATTTGCTCCAATCTACCACATTTATATTGTGAGGTTTGTGTGTAAGTGTGTGTGTATGTGTTTGTGTGTGTGTTAGCTATAATTCATCAAGTTTTATATTTTTCATATCATATCTTTATCTAGAACTAGTAGATAGATAAGAAAGAAAGATAGATATAATAAAAGAATAAATTGATAAAAAGATTACTGAAAAACTGTGTATGATTACCTATCGTCAAACCAACGGAATCCTAAGGCCTATAGCTAGTATTTCAAAAACCTAAATCATATCAATTGTGAAGTGTTACTTAACCAGGGAATGCATCAACAACTCCCTTGTTTATTGACCCGTTTTAAAAGATTTTTAAAGTCTGTATACTACCAATCTGTATTATTTGTTCCTTTATTCTTCTTTCAACATACAAATATTTTAGTCGGAGATTGGTCCGCTTCTTATAAACTTATTTTTTCTTGTTTTAGACATTTGGACACAAATACGGTGGAACAATCTACGGTTTCCTGTTCACCTCGGATATTGTCAACAATTTTCTTGTTGGAACCATGAGGTTAGTAAAACATTAAAGTAAAACAATATAGGGGCAAGGGGTCAAATAACTGTATATTCACAAGGTAAGGACCCTGTGCCGACTTTCAATTGGGTCTTTGAACATAAGCCATGCGCAGTTTACAGTTAACATGAGGGGCGCCGTGGCTCAGTGGTAACACACTATGCTACGGTGGTGAGAGTTCGAGTTTAATTCTCCGTGTGTTGACTCGAATTTCTTATTCGCAATAATAATCACGCAACTTCCCCTGGTTGTGTTAGAAGGGGATTATTGAGTAAGTTTGGATACTCAATAGTCACGTACATGATATCAGTACTACCCTTATCCCAAGCTCCTCTGCGGAGAGCGTCATTTATTACGGTGACTTAATTTGGGACACCTGTCATACTCGACGAGGGTGAGGTAATAATAAGTAGCTCTCATGAGACAGCGGGTCAAGTCGTAATGTGCTTGAACGTGGAGCTTGATAGCCCTAGTGGCTAGAAAAGTGTCTCAGCCTACTCCATGACTACTTAGGCTCAAACCCCAAGAAACTATGGCTAATCAATCAATCAATACAGTTAACATCCAGCTAAACTACAAAGGTTGATCATATTATATAATTTTACCTTTTAAATCAACATTTTCTGCCTTAATTTTTTTAAATTTTTAAATTTTTACTAATTTATTAAAATTCAATTTAAATTTAAATTAATATGAATTATGTCATTTACACTGAAGAGGGTGCAATGTTCACCGAAAAATCACGATGGAATATTATGATGAAAAAGACTTTTTTCACTGAAGTGAATTTATCAAATAACTATTATTGTAATTTAGTCACTCCTTACTCCAAGCTGGCGGTTGGACGGCGATGTTTCTAGTCTTAGCTGTATTTAATATCCACGGAAAGCTGTCTATAATGTTTTTTGATAATAACTATTATTGTATTTCAGCCACTCAATACTCCAAGCTGGCGGATGGACGGCGATGTTTCTTGTCTTAGCTCTATTTAGCACTGTAGCATTTATAATCACTCTTCTATTTCCAAGGTAGGTTTATTTGTATACCTTTTTGGGGACTTATTTCATACAGGTACCCAAAATGTTTATAGTCTTAACTCTATTTAGCACTGTAGCATATATTATCACTCTTCTAATTCCAAGGTAGTTTTCTTTATTATGCCTTTTTGGGGACTTATTTTATTTAGGTACCCATATTTTTCTAGTCTAAGCTCTATTTAGCACTGTAGCATTTATTATCACTCTTCTATTTCCAGGTGATTTAACAACTTAATTCAAAATAAGCGGAGTGTAATAACAAGTTATACATTCAAAATGATGATAGTCATGCTCGAGTATGGACTCGAGTTTTAATGCTGAATGGTCATAACGTCGTGGTTTTCAGGAAAAAGTTCACATTTAAGTCAGATGTCAGACATAACCTTTTTTTAGCTAAAGCCATATAAACCAATAAATATCTCCAAACAAAATAACTAGATTTTATAGAAGACACACAAAATATGTATAATATAAATCACGCAACCTTTCTGAAAAAAAACTTTAAGTTAAAGTCTACTAAATTTTCTATGATGAAAATTTATATGTTTCTCTCCGCAATATACTTCGATTTCGATTATTTTATTCCTGTTATAGTATTAAATTTGGTCAATAAATTAGAAAGTTAGGTACACATTCTTGATATCTATGCACGGTTATGTATAGAGTAGTACAGACAATTTACATGTTCAGAGAAGCTTTGCTATACAAAATAATTCTCTAAATATATTTAGGTCACCGAACCCAGAACTGATTAAAAGTAGAAGACCACAGGCACTTTGAACATTTTTAAATTGATTTAATTGTGTAATTTTAACACATATTAATCAAATATTGATTCGAAAGACATTTAGGCAAACTGTTAGAGGAAAAGCATCTCTATACTTAAAATGTAAGCAAATCTATATTAGGATTCTTGTATTTTATTACAAATTTAAATTAGACCTTTGTTCTGAAGCCAAAATATTTCATGATAAAATTTAAAGAGATGCAACCCTTGGTATGATGTCATTATCCTTTTGAATAAACTTTGTAATTTCTTAAGGCCTGAAAATAAATATACATTTCTATTTAACCCTTACAGATCCACCTAAAATTTGGTAAACCTAGCTTTAAAATTGGCCTCTCTACAGCTGTTTTAATATTTAGCGTCTAGCCGTTAAAAAAACGGCCAAGGAGCGGTCTGACCGCTATGACTAGAAAAAGTAATTTTCTTTAAAAATGCACATGAATTTATGTCTCTATCTGTAACAGGAGCCGAGATAGAGGGGGGGTCTATCTATTAAGGTAGGATTTGGGCCCGATCTGTAAGGGTTAAATATATTAAAATTAAGTGAAAGCTGGGATGGACTTTCTTTATCTTGATTCTTGACCAGTATCTATTACCATTTATCCACACTATTACAAGTATTTGTATGTCCATACATGTGGTCAAACAATTTAGTATAATTTAGTCAAATGCTCTTATTAATTCAAGGTGTTCTTAATTATCCCATTATTTATTTATTTATGAAATGGTCCATAATTAACAACTGTTTGACCTAATAAGAGCTAATGACTACAATCCAAAAACCTAGCTTTCTGAAATTCTGCGAAAAAAATTACCGTCTTTTATTTTACCGTTATTTTTTCCGTTAAATTGTGTCATATTTAATTCTCTGCTGATTATTTTATTATTAAATGCGTCGAGATGTTATAAATTGAACATACTATACATTATTTTATGACTTAAAGAATGAAAAATTATTAGATTAAAACCAGTTTTGTAAACCCCTAGGGGCCTAAGGCCCGGGATAAAAACTCACATTAATATTATAATTTTAAATTTGGGAGAAAATTGTCTATAATACGATGCTTTTTCAATATGACTGAGAATCGTTTTCGAAGCCATTCTGGAAAAACTATTATATTAAATTACAAAAATATTTTTAAAAATATTGCGTAATTAGATGGACACTTCTTTATCGATATTGGATGATTTTTCAATGGTCCATGAATATATCAATAGTTTATCTAATATTTATATCACATACTTACAAGGATAATTAGGTTCATCGAAGGAAGTGATTTAATTTGAAATAGTGTCATTATAAAATTATATCTTTTTATTCTTGCAAATATTTGAATAAGTTTAAAAGTTTGATATTGCAATATTCTGCAAGAGTAATCTCAATAACACAATATAATTGATTTAGCGGTTATGCCCCAAGAGGCACCAAAGGACGCTCGAATGTGGAGATACCCTCTCTAAAAATATTAGAAATTTTTCCTGGACCTAAATGAAGCTGACCTGTAATGGGGTTCAGCAGACAAAAAAAGCTTTTAACTCTAATAAATTTCATTTGACTTTTTTAATGTACGTTTAAAAACTTTTGAATCCGCCAATAAATGAGAAAGTTATAAATAAGAAAAATGTTCCAATGTGCCCAGAGATTACCCGTGCTTGATCCTGACGTGCAGGCTAACAGACCAACCGACCTTAACCAGTCAAACACTCCAATACTCAAACATGAACAGTCTGAGGCATAAAAAAAGAGTCCACACATATTTTTGTAAATTATTGTAATGCTATTTATTTTGTATTATCATCCTGTAATATAAAGTAGTAAGATTTGTTGTCTGTTCTTTATGATCTCGCTAATGACTAAATCTATTAAGTTCTCCAGTTTAGAGAAGCTTTATACAGGTTGGATGAGTGTCTTACTCTTCACAACCTCCTATTGGAAAAAAAATACTGGTGCTTTAAACCTATTTCATGATTTATGAATACAAGCGGTATAATTAAAATTTCAGAAACAGAAATAGGCACATTTAATTTTTAATTTTTAGTCTGATTATTGTACTGGCCTTCGACCTTCACTAGATGCTAGGGGAGAGGTCGATAGTGTAATAACATTATAAATTATGTAAAACCACTCAATTTGTATTCTTACTGTAAACGACTCCTAAACCTGTTTTTTTTTGTAACACAACTGAAAATAACTGCTGCTGAATTTTCATATTTTTATTTAGCATATAGAAATTTATAAGCTTTTTATATGTTGCCTTAAATAATTCTTTATTGTACAAAAAATGCTTCAAAAAAACCTGTTGCCTATTTAAACCTCTTTATTAGTTTAAGTGACTTTATGTTAAAATTTAGTTTAATTTATGAACATGCTCATTATTAAATAATAATACTTTTAAAAAAAATTAATCTTGCATACAAAAAGAATGCGATTAAAAAAAATTAATAACTTTACTGAATACACATTGTTTGTCCTAATTGCTACGACTACTTTTTGAATTTTTGAATTTTATGTATGATAGCTGCGATACTAAATTTTGTTATTGGACATTTTATATTTTATTTGGATTGTATGCATATATATCATGTAATTGAACGGCTAAACTATTTAAAAGATTGTTATAATTGTTTTAAATATCCAGCATTTAAATAATTCCTATTACATATTAACTCAAAATTGTTAAAAATTTAATATTGTTACCAAAAAACCTATTTAATAAATGTAAGAAATAGATAGATAGATTTAACTACAAAACAAGTTTTTAATAATCTTATATTAAAAAAACTTTTTAACTACAACTTTAACTATTTAAATAATTTTATATAGCCAAAATGGCAAGAATTAAATATTTTTCTAATGCCAAATTTTGTTGTGAATCTTCCGACAATTTTTGATCTTTCAAAACTTAAATTTTTTTACATGAATAGACTTGTTATTAAAACATAAACCTTTTTAAAGTTTATATTTATTGTCTAAACTGACCAAGCCATATTTGCTTAATACACTTCCTCAAGAGGTTTGTACCAAGCTTGATATATTTATTTTCTAAACTTACCAAGCCATATTTGCTTCATGCACCTCCTCAAGAGGTGTGTACCAAGCTTGATATATTTATTGTCTAAACTGACCAAGCCATATTTGCTTGATACACCTCCTCAAGAGGTGTGTACCAAGCTTGATATATTTATTGTCCAAACTGACCAAGCCGTATTTGCTTGATGCACATCCTCAAGAAGTTTGTACCAATCTTGCTTTAAATGTTCATCGTATGCAAGGAAAGCGTTAAAATTTAATGTTAACAGAGCAACCAAAAATTATTTTGCAGATTCAAAAACTTAATTTGTGTATCATTGATTCTATGTCAAATATTTGCTGTGCCTTGTTCTAATATTTTAAATATTAATCCTTTCTTTTCAAGAAAATCAGAAAGCAGCTTCTAGTGCCTAATAAAAAATGTCATACAATATGAATGACTAATGAAAGGCTAGTACACATATTACCATTGGTAAGTTACAATGTATCCTGGCCTATCAATGGTTATTTGTTTTGATGACGTCATTTTTAAAAGGGACTACCTATGAAGAGCTTCAAATATCATAATCATTACCACGCATTTTCTCAATGTTATCAACGAAAATATTAAACTATATTTATTAAATAAAAAATATTTTATAAAAAGCGTTTTTGTTAATAACTGTTTCATGCAAATTTTGCAGCAAATATTCTCTATACATATATACGTCAATTGAAAACATTTTGACTTTTTGACAACTAAATTTGGTATAATATAATTATCCTATTCATCTGATTTTTAAAACAATGATTATTAGAACAACAAGGTGCAATATAATAAGCGAGGCATTTCTATAATTAACGTTGGACACTCTACAAGAGTTATTCTTCTGATTTTAAAGCTTTGCTTTTATGGATGTTACCATCCTTGCTGATACTTAGACTTTGAAATTTTTTTGTAATTGAAAATTTAAGGGTTTTTCTTCGATGCAGCTAAAATACATTCTTAAAGTCCCTAAAATGTTGAAAAGTCTCATATATTCAAAGTTTGAAAATCAAAACTCATTTTTGTTCGGAACACTTTTAGTCTTATCATCTTTTTAATGTTGAAACTTATAAGAACAAAATTTAGTTGGGGGACCAGACAAAGAAAAAAGGATCGGTAAAATTGTAAGATTATTTTTTCCTCAATAAATTAAATTATCCCAACAATTTTCTATTATCAAAACAATTTTACTTAAAACGGCGGATTTCCATGGCTTATTGTAATCTAATAACATTTAACAGAAATCGATCATTTATATCTTAATTTCAACTTGAGTTTCTCTTTACTGATGGATGGGTTAGGGTCGACCCTTTTCTTCAAATTACAGTTTTAAAAAGAAAAGTTTAAAAACATGGGAGGGTGGGGGCACCAGCTTAAACCAACAACGAAATTAATTCGAAAACAAATCACAAATCTATATGTGATTTTCAACTATTGTTGGAGGGCAATACTTAGTAGAATTTACGACCTTTTTAACTGTCCTCAAAATATTATATTACATTAATTTCGCTTGTTGGCTAAACCTTATTCTTTGGGGAACATAGGTGTTTTTTTTTCTAGGGGCGACTTCTTATAAAAGGTGGTCACCCTCACTAACAATAGTTCTAAACTTTTCCTGGACCTTCGAAAAGCTTTACTGTAAAGGAGAACCATTCCGGTTCAGCGGTTAGTGAGATCTTTGCTACAAAATCAGACACATTATAAACAGACATCCTGTTATTTCTTTATAAAGATTACTACATCCATGTTATTAACCAGTGTGTGTAAGTTTTTGTGTGAATGAGTAACTTTTTAGTGTAAGATTGTCTGTGTAACATTTCTAGTGTGTGTGTGTTAGTGTTTATGATAGGTTTGTATCAGGAATCTAAAGGAATAAGACATTGGCCGATAAATTGATGTACATCCCCAATGGTGATTACAAAATTACCCTTTCTGTAAATTCAAATTAGTGAGTGAAAACTTTGGAAACTCAACCTGATAAAACAGCCAATCAAAATTAGATAAGAAGTTCCCAAAGTTTTGAAGCCAATGAATAAGTCATTATAAAACTTTGGGAACTAGTGTAGATAGTGTAGAACTGTGGTAAAAAATGTCAAGGGGAAAAAATTAGGGGTTAACATCTGCTGGATTTTTTTTTGGGGCTGAAAAAATCTCGTTTACATTTTTTTTTGTGGAAAACGAGAGAAAAACAATAACTTAAAATTCTCAAATATTGCAAAACCTTCTAGCTAAAAATGACTTAACAAATATAAACAGTAAATCTAAAAAATGTAACAAAGCATTTTTAACAAATTAAAATTTAATATATGATAAATGTAAGATGAGAAAAATTTGGCGGGAGCCATCCCCCCAAGAAAAGTTGTTCTGAATTGAAAAGATAAAGCTTGGACGTTGGAAACTATTTAATTTCTTTTTTAAAGTTTAGTTTCTATCTGTCTATTTATTTTCTCTAATTTTGTATACTTCTCGTCTATTACATCTTAAGCATGGAGGGAGGGGACATTGGGCTGTTTATTCCCAAAATTTTATAATAACGTTTTCCTATTCGTTGGCCTAACAACTTAGGGGACTTTTAATGATGATTAGTTCATGAAGTTCAGTGTTTCTCTATAATATAATCTACAGAAGGGTAATTTAATTTTAATGTATCATCTTTGGGGATGTGCATCAATTATTCTGCCATTGTATTATCCCTCATAAAATAAGGAGTTTATCTTCTATGTTATCCCTTTAGATCCCTGAATCTGAAGGCTAAACAGTCGAGCTCCTTTCCTGGAGATCTGAAGGGTCTAGATCTGCATGGTTTTACCTGGAACCTAAATTAGCCCGGACAATGACATCGTTTTTATTTCGAAAGTCCGTCTGAAAAGAAAATAACCAGAGAAATAAATAAAAATTTTCAAGTGTGGCTTCGAAACCAAATAATAGGTTCTGATCCATACTTAAAATCATGTATCGTATTGTATTACAGACAATTTTCTACGAATAATAATATGAAAAAATCATAATATTCATCAATCATATAATTTTTTTCATTTTATCAACCGCTGACATCTGTCTATAATACGATGCAATATGTAAATATTACTAATTTTAAACTTAAAATAAAGGATAAAGTCGTATTATCAGTCGTAGAAACTCTGATTTTATTTGTTAATGTAATTTTAAGGCATTATATGTGACCGTTAATTCTTTTGTTGATTTTGGTTTAGCTGAGATTCGCTTTTATCAATGCTGTCATCCATGTTTATCTAACTAAATGTGTTTAAAAATATGTTAAAGTTTGATAAAGTTTGTAAAATCTTAGAATTAATTTTCACCCAAAGCCATAAAAAGCATAAATCATGGCATATATTATAAATTTTAGAGCTGTCTATTATTTGATTTTTAAGATTTTTGTTGGTGCAAGAACTAAAATAGCCTTAAACCATTAGGACATACGGAAGGTGTCATGTGTGAAACCTCTAAAAAAGAGATGGATTTAGACCTCTTTTATGACGTCACACATGACACTTTCCGTGTCTCCACTTTCTAAAATGGTTCAGTAAGTATCGAAATCATAAGCTACAGTAAAAAAAACCTAAATTTTTCTTTCTTACCACCTAATTACTCATTTGCTGAATAAAAACCTTTATTGGAGACCAATTTAACTTCAGCTATTACAATACACACTTTTTGCTATTTTGGTTGCAGTTTTTTTTAGCATAAAAGTTTTTATTTACTTTTTAAGAAAGTAAATAAAAAATTATATAAAAATGGAACAGAGCTAATGAACGCATAAATTCATTATGAATAAACTTTAGCATTTAATTTTAATATTTTTATTTAATTGTTTAGAATTGTTTGTTTTAAAAAGTTTTAAAATTAGTCTGTGGTTTATTGCTAAAATTAACGACAGGTGCATGAATGGAGGGCCGGCCGATATTGTTCTTTATTTCATTTGAGCTAATTAAATGTTACATCAACCCTCCCTCCCCCTGAAAAAAAAGGGAAATCAACCCTGGAAACATCCCCCATAGGCTAGGAATTTTTTTTTTCTATTTGGAATTCTTGGGGGGAGGGGTTATTAGTTTAAAGATTAGAAATATTTCCCATTTGTTATTTTATTATTTAATTAAACCATTTATCCGACGGTCTATAGGGAAATGAGAAATGCAACCTTATTTTCTTTTTTAGTGCACAAATAGGTCTTTAATATTAAGAATACTTTTTATTGCTTTTTGCAGTTCTTATTTACAGTGTTTACACAATAGTGTGAAAAATATATATAAATGATATAGAATACTAATATAGCGAACCTTCATTTAGAAAATATTTAAAATCTAATTTTTATTTTCCCCTTTTTAAAAAAAAAACATTTTACTTAGATATTTTTATCTACTAGAATTTTTAAAACTATGTGGACTTTTTAAACCACCCTCTCACCTTATTTTGAAAATCAAAACAAATTTGCTTCTTGCTCTCGAAAGCTCGAACCCATGGGGCCTTTACCCTTTTAGTGTTCTCTTATCCATTGCTTGAAATATACTTAAGATCTAAGAAGGAATCTTAATTAATGACGTGCCCAGCGTTTCACTAGGAGGTTGTGAAGCCGTGAGGTGTTGAAAAGAGGGTGAAGAATATAAGGCATACATAGTTTTGAATAAAAATGATTTCTAACATTATTGTTTAAACACCCATTTTGTTGAAAAGTAGAACAGACCATATAACCTCTCCGCATACTAATATACAGAGTTAATATGGTGTGACTACATATCAACAAATTAACCAATATGTTTTTAACTTAGGTATCAATTTATTGAGAAATCATATGTCCAATTTAAGGTGTAAGTGAATGTTTATACATTTAAGTTAAAATAGCAATTCAAGGAATTTGAAGTCAGTTCAAATTTGACCCTTGTTTAAAAGCGTAGCAACTCGAGATACTTACTGAATTTTTTTTATATAAAGAGTGATTTCTGGTAATTAGCCATCAAATGTAATACTATTCTAATCGATATATTATTACTTGGATGTTACACCAGATTTTCATGTACTCTGATAAAGTAAAACTCGCAGCTGGCTGAAATAACGATTTCCCCTCTTACTGGATGGACGAACTGACCAATAAATAAGGTCCATCTATATTAGCAAGCTAAATTGATGACAAATTTTCCCCTGTCATTTTATCCTCGTATATCCTATATCCATTTCTATACTAAAATTCTATGAATCAATAACTGAAATAAGTATGTACGTTAAAAGCATTTTGAATTTTAAGGATAAATGTGAAATTAAAGTATGGCCAATTAAATGATTTGGTTATCTTCGCTTTCTGTTATATTACTGACTTGCGGTTCACCCTATCATCTAAAAGAGCTTTGTATTCGAATATGGAGGCAGGGTTCAGAAAATAGCCTAAAACTATATTGGTACCAAAACTGAAGTATTCGATCAGTTTAGTGGTTGGTAAGATCTTATCTGACAGATGAAAATTTAAAAAAATATTTGTAGTTATAGTATAAACCTTGGTAAATAAGAGATTATATATTAAAAATAGTGGGTCAAGTATAAAAAAGTTAATTTCACCACCAAACCCAAAGGAACGTCAGGGTTATACAGGGATAGGACAATAGAGGACAAATTGAAGCTCAACCCTAATTGATAGACAAAATTATTGAAATTTTTTTTAACAATCTGGAATTGATATAAAACATTGGATACCAGTGTAATTTACAATCCAATGTCCACTCCCTCCTTGGCTCAACGTTGATAATCTAACTATTGCATTTTGTGGGCCCCTATCCCTTTTCTAAGGATGATGCTTATATCATAGAAATATAAGAATTTCACAACAACAAAAAAGTATATTAAAAAATCTATGACTTTAAAAGCTTTAATCCTAATAAAAGTATCAGGATGCCGACCCTTTCAAAACCGTTGACAATAAATCGATATGAAATTTCAAGAATTTAAGTCTACTATATGGCTTTAATACTTTGATAATGGTAACGATGTCAGTTTGAACCACTTAATTAGATACCTTTAAATCGAACTACATAATTAAAGTTACATGCCAACAAACTATTTCCAAGTATAACACGGGGAAACGTAAAGAATAAAAATGTATTTAAATGTTGGTAAGGTATATTGAATATTTCCCAGACCGATTATCCTTTTCATACCCTTTCTAAAAGAAGGAAAGATACAGTAAATGGTGTGGCTTTAATTTTACAGTTTCATCCTTATACTGAAGCAACAGTATGTTTGTCTGTGTGTCTGTGTGTTTGTACCGAAGGATATTGCTAACCGCTGAACCGATTGGGTTCTCCTTAACAGGGTAGATTCTCATATGTCCTGGAAAGGTTTTCAACTATTTTGGGGGAGGGTACCACCACCTTCCCAAGAGAAATCACAATAAAATCGAAAAAAAATTAAATATTTCCGCCGCATAGTGTCCCTAGCGTAGTCTCGCAGCGTAGACGCAAGAATTTAATAGTTGATAACATAAACAATTTTTTTTTCAAATTAGATATTTAAAATAAAAAAAAAACATTTAAATGCCACTAGAGGCCTTTAGGGGCGTAGCCGCTAGTACTTTATAAAGTTGTTGGGCTTTTAATTTAAGCATTAAGATCTTGCTAACCGCTGGACATATGAAGATCTTCATTTAAAGCAAGCACTTGGTTTTAGGATTGGTTTTAGGCTATCAACTAAATCTATCAATATAGTCATGTTTAACGAGAGCCACGCCCATCTAGATTGAACCAGATATATTTCTACTGAAAATATAGATACTATCATGTTTAATAAGAGCTACACCCTTCTATTTAACTAGATATATTTCAACTAAAAATATAAATATTAATGTTTAATATGTGCCACACCCTCCTATTGCACTAAATATATTTCTACTAAAAATATAAATATTACAATGTTTAATATGAGCTACACCCTCCTATTTAACTAGATATATTTCTACTAAAAATGTAAATATCACAATGCTTAATAAGAGCCATACCCATCTAGATTTAACTAGATATATTTCTACTAAAAATATAAATATTACCATGTTTAATAAGAGACACACCCTCCTATTGAACTAGATATATTTTTACTAAAAATATAAATTTTACCATGTTTAATCAGTGCCACACTCTTCTATTGAACTAGATATATTTCTACTAAAAATGTAAATATCACAATGCTTAATAAGGGCCATAGTCTTCTATTAAACTAGATATATTTTGTATTGAAAATATAAATAATAACATTTTTAATAAGAACCACACCCTCCTATTGAACTAGGTATATTTCTACTAAAAATATAAATAATACCATGTTTAATAAAAGACACACCCTCCTATTCAACTAGATATATTTCTACTAAAAATATAAATATTAATGTTTAATAAGAGACACACCCTCCTATTGAACTAAATATATTTCTACTAAAAATATAAATATTACAATGTTTAATATGAGCTACACCCTCCTATTGCACTAGATATATTTAAATATACTAAAAATATAAATAATACACACACCCTCCTATACACCCTCCTATTGAACTAGGTATATTTGTACTAAAAATATAAAAATTACCTTGTTTTATATGAGCCATACCCTTCTATTGAACTAGATATATTTCTTCTAAAAATATAAATATTATCATGTTTAATAAGTGCCACACTCTCCTATTGAACTAGATATATTTCTACTAAAAATATAAATATTACCATGTTTAATAAGAGCCACACCCTTCAACTGAACTAGATATATTTCTATTAAAAATATAAATATTATCATGTTTAATAAGAGACACACCCTTCTATTGAATTAGATATAATTCTACTAAAAGTATAAATATTACCATGTTTAATTGAACTAGATATGTTTCTATTAAAAATATAAATATTACCATGTTCAATAAGAACCATACTCTTCTATTGAACTAGATATATTCTTACTCAAAATATAAATAATACCATGTTTAACAAAAGCCACAACCTCCTATTGAACTAGATATATTTCTACTAAAAATATAAATATTACTATGTTTAATAAGAGCCACACTCTTCTATTGAACTAGATATATTTCTACTGAAAATATATACCAATGATAAGTACCTATACCCAACTATAGTATAGCTTTGAAACTTTTGTATATTTTTGTGAATTATTGTATCAAGATCTCTAAAACAGGTGGATTTAATTAGTTGTAATATCTTATTTTCTTCAATTTATCAGGTAAAACTTTATTGGACACTTTTTGCTAGATAAGAAATAAAACATACATGCTAATGCATTATAGATAAGTTTTTCTATTAAAAAAAATACAGAATTATTTAAACTTATTTCCAGTATGGCTCTGAAACCGATTAATATCCGCTGGATCAAAACCGGTTCTCAGCCATACTGAAAAATCATGTATTGCACCGTATTACAGAATTTTTTCACAAATATTGCAATACAAATCATAAATTTAATAACATTTTTGTTAGTCTTGGCTTTCTGACTCCCTAAACTATCAAAATTGCTGTTAATCTTACAATATATAATTTCAATATCCACGAAAAGGTGTTTTTTTTTAAGAAAGACTAACACACAGAACATTTATTGAAATAACTTGCGAAAAAGAATGAATATGATATTTTTAGCATATCTGTAGTTGTATATTGAATTCATATCGCAGGAAAAGGGATAATCGACAATTTCCTTCTCATTTCAAAAGTGACACTTGAAATCTAGATTTTCTATTTTTAGTGCAATTTTAATCATGCTTTATTTTCCCCCATGAAATATTGCTTTAATGTTGTTTCAAAAATGGTATAATAGAAAGCGTAGCTACTCTACAAAAGTCAAAGGCAGGACCTGATTATTAAGTACTTTTCAATATTTTTACTTTCTTTATAATTTACTTGCTGTTCTATAAGTGTGTGCGTGTTAGGTTTTTATGATATCATCTGCAGCTTTGTTACTTTACTAATGGTATATAATATTAATTAATACTTGATGTCTTGACTCAAATGTGGATCTACAAATAATTTCAGGAGGACAATTGACAAAATCTCCAAAAATTGCTTAAAAACTTCGTATGAAATTAGAAGGTAAAATCAGCTAAAAAGCAGAGCATTGGTTAGCGAGATCTTAAGCGTCAAATTTTGTTCTTCCTGATTGGAAATATAAATTTTCGGATTTTTTTACATTTCTATATTTGATAACAAATTTGACAAAGAAAACTTTTTTTCAGGTTTTTACTTATTTTATGGGAAATTATAAATAATCTATTCACACATTTATACATTCATATGCTAGGATTTTATCAGAAATATAGGAATAAGTAAATATTTGAATTGAGATATTTTGTTTATCTGTATCTGTGAAGGTTTTAGCCTATTTGGAGTGGTCAATCCCAATTTGCCAGTAAGCATTCGCCTGACGTACAATCATTACAACTACTGAATATGGAAAATAATCTTAGATTTATTTTGTGTTAGGGTATTATGTCAGGAGCGTAAAGAGATAAGACAATGGCCTATAAATTGATGTACAATGTACATCCCCAATAATGAAACACAAAATTACCCCTCCTGCTGTATATTACAAATAGTAGTTGAACCTCAGTGAACCAACCAATAAAAAATTCAAGTCCCCAAGGTTGTTAAGTCAACAAATAAGAAAACTTTATTGTATGCTGTCCTGAATTTGTAATCGTATAGTTGCTGCGCTACTTATGGACAAAATTGTCTTTGTATACGTAGTTCTTTATCCCCCATATTTTGTACAAATTTTGTGAAATGATAAAATATTAGGATATGATATGTGTGTGAAAACGTAATATTTATCTTCATACTTAAACACACAGAGAGATTTCAAATTGAAGCTTAGATTCAGGTTAAAAAAAACTTAATTTTATATGTCTAATTACTAAATAATGTGCCTGTAGCATATTATGTATATGATAACATTTTATATATTTGATTTACATATTGCATATTGTAAATATCCTTTTAGTTTAATTTTTGGAATTTTTCCCGATTCCTATGATGACATCCAAATATTTATATTGTACAGATATTGATTTTAATTTCGAATTATTGTTTTGTGTCTTTATTTGATGTCACCTATAATTCATAATGGTCGTTTGTCCTACTGTCCGATTTATTGAGCTTTGTTTTTATGAATGTCATTCTTCCTTAATTGATGACAGGAAAATATGGGGATAAGACAATGGCCGATAAATTAATGTTCATCCCCAATGATGATACAAAAAACTGTCCCTTTTGTAAATTACAAGTGGTTAAACTTTTAGACACTCAAATTAATGAACGAACCAATCAAAATGTAATAGAAGTACTCAAAGTTGTTAAGACAACGAATAAGAAAACGTCATGATAAAATTTTGGGGACTAGTGTAATAAACAGCCTAATGTCCCCTCCCTCCCTTAGTATGTGTTGTACTGTGTTATGTATAATTGAATTTTATCATTATATCTAGGCTAATCACATTTGTTTCAAAATATTAATAATCGACATATCTGATAGAACCATTAGAATCCTATGCTCCCATCCCCAAAAAAAACAAAAAAAGGCTTTTTTTGTCTGAAGCTTATGATCTTTGTTCCGAATGGGTTGTACTTTTCAGGGAAGATGATATGGTTTTAACTTCCAAATAGTATGCTATAAGGTTGTTGTCCAATAATAATTAGTAAACTGGTGAACAATAGTTCCATGGTTTCTTGGACTTTTATAATATTGTATATAATAAGTCTATTAATTCATATATAATCCATAACAAAGGTATTTTAATAAAACAGCAAACTTTCAAATTACGTTAAAGCGCAGATCTTCTATACAATTCTTATCTATTAGTCTGTTTGTCTTATTTTTGTCACAAATGTATAGTTTGTGTCAATTTGGTAGTGAATAAACACATTGGCTCCAAAAGATAGCGACTCGAAGAAGAAAAATGACCATAAAAAAATAGAATCAATGTAAAAAAAAATAAAGAGAAGCTTCACTACAACAATACATAATCGTCTGCTTAAAAACAATTTTGCATTTAAAACAAAGTTTGTAAAGCATTTTGTCTCCCATATTTTTCCTTCTCTTTTCTCACTAACCCAAACTCTTAGACAAATAAGTTCTGAACCCTTAAAAATCTAAACTTAAAAAAAGCTTTTTTATATCTTAAATTTTATCTAGAAAACCATAGAATTAAACACGTATTCAGGAATGCAGTAGGCAAAATTGTTTTTTTACAGACAGAAACACATCATGCTGCTAATAATATTTAATATTAATTTATACTTAAGAATTAATGGAGGTATTGATTTATAACGTTCTGAATCAAATTCAAAAATACATAAACACTTTCTAAGTAAACTCTATTGTCCTAAAACCCTCACCTAAGCCTTCGCAAATAATGGGATTTGTTGAAATTTATGCAGATAATTCTAAATAATTCTAAAACTTTGCGCAAAATAATTCATCATTTTGAATTTGCGGAGTTGGGTTGCAAGAATAGAGAGATAAGTGGAAGCTCTAGAAAGTTGCATATGTGACATCATAAAAATACGTCTATTAACCATCTCTTTTCTAGGGGTTATCTTTCCCACTTCTCCTCTCATCCCTCCTTTTTATGACGTCACACATGACACTTTTCAAAATTTCAGCACTTCGAAAAGTGGATCAAATTTTTCAGGAATGCTTTGGACACCCCTTTGAAGCCAATAAGCTGTAAAGTTTTTTCTCGTATTCATTTGAATCTGGTGGATAGGAACCGGTTTTCATCCATACGAAAAAACTATGTCTAGCATCTTATTATATCCAGCTTTCTACGAATATAAAAATGTACAATCATGTACATTCTATATCCGCGGAAAGCTGTTTATAATACGATGCGAGAAATAACTAATAACTGTCTAATTTAAATGTAGACCCTCCTGGCAAAACCCTGACCCCACAACGGATGATTTTTTTACTGTTATTGTAAATAATAGTATTATTTCTTACTTATCCCCTGCATCCCTGACATTTTGAGAGTGAAGGAGAGAAAAACAATGCATAAATAAAAATATATTTCTCATTCCCTTATTTCTAAATACAACCTGACATATTTCTTTACACAATTTATGTGTTTGCTCATTTTTGGTAGCAAAGCTATGCAACATTTTTTCACTGCCCGACTGTATTCTTGTATTTGTTTCTTTTTAAAAGTAAAGTTTTTATTAATCAAGTGGATTCGTACGTTCATTTGTAACGGATTGCTCATATCGTTAGGAATATTTGAATGCCTGTTTATTTCATTTCTAATTCAAGAAATGGTATTTTAATTGATATTGAAATATTATTTCAAACTGAAGGAAAACGTAAGGAGAATTGGAAAATTAAACTATGTATTTTATTAGTTCTTTTATTGAAAGTTGGGTAGTTAACAACAAGTACACAAATGTCTATATAGCCATACGGAGGGAGGGTACAAAAGACTGTAAATCACACTGGTATCCAAAGTTTTTTAACCATGTTATCTTTTTCGTTGGCTCAAAAACATTAAGTACTTACATATATTGAAATTTTATTAGATGATTCCAAACATAAAGCGCCTACATTTTGCGACAATGATTTAAATTTTATTATAATTCAATATCATCCTTGCATGCTCCTGAGGATCTTTATAAAGAAGTAGTGATATAATCATTTGAGCCTTTGTTCTTTACTTATCCGAACAAAATTTATTAATTCTATAAAATACACAATACTTAACTTTCAATAACTTTTGTAGGAAATATCTTGAATTAATAATTTGAACCAAACAGAAATCTGTAAAGATAAAAGGAATGTTGTTCAGAGATATATTGGTAGTACAATTTATTTTATAGTATCTTGGAAAGGATAGAAAACAGGGCTTTGCTTCTAAAGACCTCACAAAGACTTAATCCTAAAAAAGGCCTAGTCCTACAAAAGACCTAATTAGATCTAAAGAGGTTGTTTGATCATATTTGTTGTTTAAAAAAACAGATGATCTACATCGTTGCTTTCCTTATTTAACCATATTATCAGAAAGTCGTATTTTAGGCCCATTGCCATATCCCTGGCTGAGTGAAACGTTTCAAATAGAATGAACTCAAGTATATGGAGTGTATATACAAAATGTTGTTCAAACCATTTTTTCCTGTTTATCACAATGAATTTACCTGCTTAAGATTTACCTGGGTAATGGTCGTTCCTTTTTGAGAACGTTTTTTTTCTAGGGAAGGATTGTTAGCCCCAAACCCCCAACTTAGAGGGCTAGGAATGACTGGGACCCTTATAACAGCATTGCCTTACGAACAGCAGCTACTCATTTCTCAGCTCCCAATGCTGTGCTTTAGATCGAGAGTAAATAGCCCAAAACCACCCTAAGACCTAAAAAAATGACCTAAACCCATCCTTGGCCTATTGAAGTGTAATAATGTTTAAAGATCTTTAACATTGTGTATTATTGTGAGAATACCAGATATGTGTTTCTGACATTGTGCTTACTACTCACAACTACCAGGGTTATAAAGGGATAAGACAATGGCTGATAAATTGATGTATATCCTCAATGATAATACTCAAAATTATCTCTTCTGTAGATTACAATTAGTGGTTTAAATTTTTTTAATTATTATGAAAATGTTATTATAAAACTTTGGGGACTAGTATAATAAACATTCCAATGTCTCGTCCCTCCCTGAACAACTACAACTTTAAAATTGTGTTTATTCA